>NW_008652441.1:0-220 GCF_000695815.1 Acanthisitta chloris
GATCTGCAGCCTACCATCAGAGAAAACCCAAAAGAAGGAAGCAGGCCCATTCAACATCAGCATGCTATGCAAGTCTTGCTGCCATGTTCAGCAGCACTGTCTGGACCCTGGATGCTCAGCATCTTTCAAAGTAGAGTGCTGAAATGAATCACAGCCCTTTCAAATGATTCCTTGCAACATACTACGCATACAGATTGTGTGCATTCCTCTCTCTTTTTTC
>NW_008652441.1:469-712 GCF_000695815.1 Acanthisitta chloris
GAATGATTATATGGTGGCTTTTATTGAAGAGCTCTGGGAGTCGGGGTACAGACCCAAATCTGACTCCGACATGGATCTGAGATGGATACATTTTATACTCTTCTCTTACACAACCGTGGTATAGTCATATGTTAATCATCCAAGGATGAAGGATGTGGAATCTTGTTCTGTGTTAATGCCCTTATTACTCTTCAGTTCCAAGATGTTCTCTTACGCATTTCTCCTTTTAGTATGCTGTAGACT
>NW_008652442.1:0-771 GCF_000695815.1 Acanthisitta chloris
GACACCCCCGGGGGACTCGACTGACACCCCCCGGGGCAGCGAGTGCGCTGCGCTGCCTTACCGCGGCCGCCAGAGGGCGCCCGAGCGCCTGTGCTAATTACGGGTTCGTTCCGTGTTAATTACGGCGTGACGAGGCTCTGGGTGTGCGGGGAAACGCCCTGATTTGCATAATTACGTTCCCTTACGCATCTCTTGGCATCATTAATCACGTTACTTCCATCAAATTATGCAAATTTGCATTATTTCGATGCAAAATTTGCTTATTGTGCCGTTTAAAGCAACTTATGCCAAGTTGCATTATTTTAAGCAGTTTTTGCAGTATTGTAAGCATTGTTTGCACGATTAGTTATTTTAACCAAAATAAGTAAAACTATGCTACTTGTACATTGTTTGCATCATTAAGTGCAGGGTGGTTGGGCACTAGAGCAGCTCCACAGCTGAGGGTGATAACGGGTGCCACGACCCGGGGCTGGCAGTGACTGGGGGGCAGGACAGGCTGGATGGGACAGTGGGTGGCAGGGGGGACCAGGCTGGCTGCGAGACTGGACCCAGTGGATGAGGTGGTCATGGGTCACAGGTTGGGTTCAAGATGGGTCTCAGGTTGGGTTCAGTGATCGTGTGGTCCAGTGGCCTCATGGCTAAGGCATCATCATGCAGGTCCCATCCAACCCCCTGGTCCAGCCCAGAGCCCCTCGCAGGGGTGACAAAGCACATGGTCACAGTCCCCTGAGAAAGGGTTTAATGGGGGGGGGACACTGCTGGTGCTCTCCC
>NW_008652442.1:937-1564 GCF_000695815.1 Acanthisitta chloris
GATGGGGCCTGCCCACAGGGTGGGGGAGACTCTTTGGTTATGGCATTAAGGCTGTGCAGGGGCACCTTGTCCCAACCAGGGGTAGGTGGGACATGGTCTGAGGCACTGGAATAAAGGCCCAATAAAACCAGTTCACCCCTGAGAGGTGACCTGAAGCACCTGCCGGGGTGGGGCTGTGCCTGGGACCACCCTGAGCGAGGGCGAGAGAGACTGGAGGGGGGAGGCTCTAGGGGTGTTCTCCGTTCCCCCCAGTATAAACCTGTAAGTGACAAGGACTCACACCTCTGCCCCAACATGTTGGGGCCCTCCAGTCACACAGGTGCCCATCTGAGGGCATGTACCCCCTGGTTAGGACAGGGAGTTGAGGAAGTGGCTCTCCCCTGCCAACGTGCTCAGCATGGAGCTCATGTCCCCCACTGCCATGTTGGCACCCCCAGACGAGGGGAGCAGGAGCCCCCCAGCCGGGCTGGGTGCGCTGGGCAGCGCTGTGGGGGTCTCTGCGTCCTCCACAATGGCAGCGAAGTCAAGGTGCGTGTTCTCCAGGTCCAGGGAGTCCAGGCTGTTGGCCATCTGTTCCCCTGAGTCCATGTAGTAACAGGAGGTGCCTTTGAGTCCCTCTGAGCTCCC
>NW_008652442.1:1629-2180 GCF_000695815.1 Acanthisitta chloris
CTGGCCCAGCAGCTTGCACCCACCTTTGCCCACCTGCCCATGGGGCCCCTGGCCTGGGTAGTACAGGGGAGGGTTCTCAGGCCCCTCGGGCGTGGGGCGTGCAGGGGGCAAGCGTGGCAGGCGCCGGGCACCGGCATCCACCCCATCATAGACGTGTCCTGGCTGTGCCAGGCTGCCTGGGTAGCTCATGCTGGTTTGGTGACCCGGTGGTTTCTGGCCCCCAGGGGGGTGTGGGACCATCTCAGGGTTGAAGCATGGGGGGCTCAGGAGGTGTTGGGGATCTGCCAGACCCTGCAGGTGATCCGGTTTGGGTTGGTAACCGCAGTACCTGGGGCTGAGGTACGACGGTGCTGGCACAGCCTGGCACTGCCTGGGCTCACTGCCCAGCCCCACGCCAGTCGCACCCCCCTTGGAGGGGGGTTGCTCCCCCCACATCAGTGCCTGCTGGGCCTCCACATAGCTCCGGACCATCACTTCTTTGGTCTGCAGGGTGGGGGTCTGGGCTCTGCGGGTGCCAGGGCTGGAGATGCCCATGTACCTGCCTGGTGCCG
>NW_008652443.1:0-2216 GCF_000695815.1 Acanthisitta chloris
CAGCGCCGGGCTCAGGGACCCTGCCGGGGTCCCCCGGCCACCCACCTCCAGCCAGCTCCTCCTGTGGAGCTCCAACTTCCCTATTGACTAACTCAATCTACCTCAACGTTTTTTGATGCCAGGGTCAGCGCAAAACCCTCTCGCCTAACACGTGCCAGCAAAGTGGGCTGTTTGTTTCCCCCTGGGGAAAGCTGGGAGCGTTCCCAGCTGGCTGGCAGAGCCTCCCTGCCACGGTGACTCAGCCTTTCGGGGGAACTCTCTTACCTGTCAAGGCAGTGGGCACGGCAGAGCAGTTAATTTTGTCGCTGCTGCACGACTCCACGAAGCTCTCCATGCTCCTTTGCATCCCCAAGGGGTCGTCTGCCAGGAAGAGACCACAGCTCTGTCAGCACAGACCTCACCTCGGCAGAGCTCACCAGCACCTTCCCACTGCCTCTTCCCACAGCTTTCAAGCTCCTGGGGAAAATTTGCTTCCTATTCTTCTATTTTTTTCTAGGCTTGACTCTTTTGCTGAGTTCAGTGAGACTCCACAGCGCTGACACTCCATCAGTAGCTCTGTACCACCTTCACTGCCATCACTAACCCCAAACCTGCTCTCTGCAGCACGAGGTCCCCACCAAAAGGAGCTGGTTACCGTACCGGTGACCCCCAAACCAGTGCTCCCAGTTTACAAGGCCACACAGACGTGTGTGTTCCTGCAGTGGGGAGGGAGCAGAGGCCCAGGCAGTGCCCACGCTCTGCCCCAGGCCACGGGGCTGACCAACCTCCGGCGCTGCTGTCGGGCAGCCGATCCACCTCCAGGATGAAGTCATCCTTCAGGAACAGGAAGCCCACGATGGAGAAGAGGTAGACGAGGATGAGAGCCAGCAGGGCTGTCAGCAGGATGGAGCGCCCGTTCCGCGTCACACTTTTGATGACATTAAACAAGGTCTCCTCACGGTAGATCAAGTCAAACAGCTGAAAGGACCCAGGAGCAAAGAGATGCTGCAGGGTGCTTTCCTTGATAATGCCTGGCCTATCTCTATCCCCTTTTATCCCGAGATCTTGGATGGCTCAGCAGACCTTGACTAACTTTCACACAAAGCCTTTAAGTTTCCCAGCTTACTGGAGGGAAGCAAAGAAGAATGAAGTGACTTATGCACAGCAGGAGAGCCCAGAATAGGCCACATGCACTCTGCCTCTGCCCTCTCCAGCTCACGTTGTCTCCCAGCTGACCCAGATAAAGTACACAGCAGAGATTAGACAGAGAGATACAGCACACGACCAGGAGAGAGACAGCAATAGATACTGTCGGGAGGCAGAAAGATCAGCCCACGCAAAGATTAGAGCACAGGGAATTGTTCTCTCTCCTGCTATCAATCGGCCCCCGGAAGGTGCCACAGGAGCCCTCCAGCCTCTACCACGGCAGCCAGGCCACCTGTGCCCCAACACCTGCACTGACTGTACCAGGATGCTGTAGAAGAGCTCGTGCACGAAGAGCCCCAGGACGCTGGTCACGATGTAGCCGACATGGTAGAGGAACTCCACGTCCATGATCATGGCCTTGTAGCCGCGGATGAAGGTCCCTCGGTTGCCCACGAAGCTCACCACGAACACAATCTTGTTGGTCAGCTGGGAAGAGACGGGAGGGAGTGGGGTTGGCTGCTCTCCAGGGATGCAGAACAGCCTCCTGCTGCCCCAGCCCACGGAGCACTCACGTTGAGGGCCCCCAGGATGTTGAGGGTGAGCCCGATGCCCAGGTAGTAGATGGAGCGCAGGATCAGGGCCACGAGCAGCGGCCTGACGCCGTAACGCTTGGTGAACAGGGCCATGATGGAGAAGCAGATCAGGATCCAGAAGAGCAGGGAGATCAGGGGGGAATCCAGCACTCCTGGAAGAGCAGCCCGTGGATGTTAGATGGCAGGAGATGAAATGCAGCTGCCAGTCAGGCACTGCTGCTGCCAGGCTGCCCCAGAGCACTAATGAGCTCGTTATCAGAGAGAGGTGATGCTGGACTCTGAAGACTGGTATTGATTCAGAAGGTTCTATCTGATACATTTTCTAACATCTTTTATCTGAGATCTCACTGTGGATGATGGAGGCTTTGCCTGACAGCAGGAGCCTATTCCATCATCTTCCCACATCTCACAAACAGGGAAAGTGCAGCCCGGGGAGAAGAGAGGTTTCCCTAAGAAGGAAGCAGTGGGAGGGCTGGCAAACAAAATCCTGACTCAATC
>NW_008652443.1:2251-2772 GCF_000695815.1 Acanthisitta chloris
CAGACTGAGGGTGGGCACAGTACAGTCACAGGGACAGTTTCCCTCTGTATGAAAATGCCTTTTCCTTCCACCCCGAGGAGCAGCAGATTCTGGGACACTTACCCATGGAAGTGGCTTCCACATAGGGGTAGAAGAAAGCAATGATGATGTTGATGAAGACAGCCAGGTTGAAGGAAATGCTTCCCCAGAGTGTCATTCTGCGGGAGAACCAGTACATCAGCGGCATGCCTGGGGGGAGAGGAGGCAGACACAAATCTCAGCCAGCCTCGTGCCAACCGGGAAGGCTGTGTCCTCCCAGACCTCCCTGTGTCCACCTGGACCCTCTCTGTCCTCCCAGACCTCCCTGTGTCCTCCCAGACCTCCCTGTGTCCACCTGGACCCTCTCTGTCCTCCCAGACCTCCCTGTGTCCTCCCAGACCTCCCTGTGTCCACCTGGACCCTCTGTGTCCTCCCAGACCCCAGTGGAGCTCAGGCCCAGCAGGGACCCATCCAGCAACTTCCCACACATGCTGCAAACTCAG
>NW_008652443.1:2812-4223 GCF_000695815.1 Acanthisitta chloris
TTCCAGAGCTGCTATACTACCCCTTAGCTGCATCCCTGTACACATAGTGTGACTCTGCTCAGCTCCTGGTATTTACAGCCAGGATTCCACCCTGAGCAGGTTTGCAAGGTGCAGAGAAACTGCTATAAACAGTAGCTACTAGATCCTGACTTAGGAGAAGGCAAGTGAAAACAGAGGGAGAGAGGGCTTTCCAGGGAAAACAGCTCAGGTGGAATCCCAGGGAATGTGCTGTAAGGTGCATCTCAGACACTGAGGAACAGCACTAACAGGCATGGAGGAATCACATCCCTGGGACTGATTAATCTCCACACTGCCAAGGGTGTTGTGCTCTGCAGGGCAAGGGCAGCTCAGGGATGTGATTTCCAGGCTGCTGCCAGGTTTGCAGCCCCTTCCCAGTTTCCCACGAGGGCCCAGGGGAAGGTCTGCCTGGCTCTTACTGCGCAGCTTCTTCTGCCATTCCATCTCGTTGTGCAGGAAGGACGACTGGTCGAAGAAGTCGCTGACTTTGCTGCCCTGCTCGTCCTGCTCCGTGGTGGTGAACAGTCGGTACTTGGTCTCCCTGGTGAGGAACTCGCAGATTCCAGGCACGGGGAAGATGATCTGCTCCATGCTCCGGTCCAGGCGCACGATCTGCAGGAAGGACAGGGAGCATTCAGGTCCTGCCCTGCTGTGCCTTCCCCTCCTCCCTCCCACTGCTCTGGGATCCACAGATCACTGCCCACTTGTCTGCAATGCTGCAAACCGACCCCAAGGCAGCCCTGGCCCTGCTGAGGGAAACTGGGAGGACATCTGCAAGGGGATCCATGCTGAAAGCAAGGATGGGGCTGCTGGATCAGCTGCATCCCACTGCTGCCAGGGGAGAAGGGAAGGGTCGGGGGGCAGCTCATCCCTCAGCTCCTCATGGGCTCTGCTGAGCTCTCTGCAGAGCTAAAGAAGCATCTGCTTCCTGCCAGCAGAGATGGGAAGGCCCCGGTGCAAAATAGCCAGGCACAGAGCAGCTGGAGCCACGTGGGACTCATGGGCTGGAAACCCATGAGCCAAGAGGTCTTGCCTCGATCTGGGACGTGTGCTTCTCGTAATAGGCCAGTGGATCCTCCTCTTCCTCCTGCACTGGGGCCGTGGACTTCAGCATCTGCGACAGCTGCTTGTTGTTGAGGCTGAGCTGGGAGGGGAGAGGCAGAGGATGAGTGTGGCTGCAGCCAGGAGCTGGGGCTGACTGCTCTGACAACGTGCCTCAGCATCTCCACAGCTGAGGAGGTTTCAGGGAAAAGCAAATGAATTAAGGCTTCCTAAAGGGGTGCGAGTGCTCCCTGCGGTGACAGACATTCGATTCCCTGCTATAATTACATCCAAGTGCTGCTAATCCACAAATTACAAACCAGTGCTCACAAAACCCCAGGGAAATCACATT
>NW_008652443.1:4245-10188 GCF_000695815.1 Acanthisitta chloris
TAAGGTAGCAAGAAACGACAGCGAAGGACTCAGCTCTTCCTTTCTGGAGGGAAGGGGAGGAAGTGAGTAAGAGCAGGAGCCCCAGGACCACCAGCCTGTGCCACCCCACGGCTGAGCACAACGAGCCTTTGGGCTTGTAGCTATAGCTCTAAGGGCACTGGTGAGTCTTTCTCTCTCTAGTTCCCCATAGAACCTCCAAAATCCATCGCAAGAAACGACAGCGAAGGACTCAGCTCTTCCTTTCTGGAGGGAAGGGGAGGAAGTGAGTAAGAGCAGGAGCCCCAGGACCACCAGCCTGTGCCACCCCACGGCTGAGCACAACGAGCCTTTGGGCTTGTAGCTATAGCTCTAAGGGCACTGGTGAGTCTTTCTCTCTCTAGTTCCCCATAGAACCTCCAAAATCCATCAAATCCTAAACAAGAACTCTCCGGTGTGCTCAGAGAGGGTGGGAGACTCTTTGCAGCCCCTGGACAGGGTCAGGGTGGCTCAGAGGGTCTCTGCCTGCACCCCCATACCATGGATGAGATGCCTTCCTCCTCCTCCTCCTGGATTCGCTTCACCGGCTTCAGGAGCTGCTGCAGAGACTTGTTGTGTCGGGAGAGCTGGAGAGGACAGGGATGGCTGGTGAGCACAGGGAGCAGGACACAGGGTGGCTGGCAAGCCTGGGCTGCCTTTTCATGGGAGCCAAAGGCACATTTCCCAGCCTGGCTGGGGGAAATGTGTAAATACAGAGAGAAATGTGCAATCCATGAGTGGGAGCCCAGCCTGGCAGGTCCTGCTCCCACACTCCCTACCTGCAGCGCCAGGATATAAATGTTGTGGCCAACTTCCCGGGGGGAAACCTCAGCGTTCTCACACTCCTCCTCCTGCAGGTAAGCCTTCTTGATCACATCCACCTGGAAGGCAGCAGAGAGGCAGTGAGCTCCTGCCAGGGGAGGGAGGCTGGAGCAGAGGGACCAGCGGTGTGGCAGGGGAGATGCTGACTGGGTGCAAACCAGAAACTGCAGCAGCACCAGAGGCAGAAGAGATCCAGGCAGGGGCTGGGGGAGGCTGGAGGCTCAGCAGGGCCAGACTGGGGCGTTCCCAGTTCCCTTACCAGCTCCTGTGGCCGGAGGCTGATGAGGATCCGCTCTGCGTTTTCGCTGTCGTGCCTGCTCTCCATGAGGGCCAAGAGGAGCTTGGAGGCATTGTCCTGGCGAGAGAAGCTCTTGCTGAGGGAGCTGTGCCCTGCCTCTCCCAGGGGTTCAGAGTGGGCACAAACCTCCCCATGCCTTGACCAGCCAGAACTCCCCCGTGCCAGAGGCATCGGAGCCTCGTGCGGAGGAGAAGCAGCAGCCCCATCCGACCCAGCACACGTGTTCCACACATGGGCCTGACACAGGCACAGTCCCTGCCACAGCAGCCACCTCACACCATGGCACATGCCACAGCCCTGACACTGAGCCTGTGCAGTCACATGTGAGCAGTGACCCATACATGTGCAGCGACACACGTGAGCAGTGACACACGTGAGCAGTGACACACATGAGCCGTGACACACACGTGAGCAGTGACACACACGTGAGCAGTGACACACGTGAGCAGTGACACACATGTCCCACCATCCCCGCGCAGAGCTCCCAGTACCTTCAGCTGCAGGACCAGGTCCATGCGGTACTTGCAGAGGGGACTGATGTCATTCAGGATCAGAGCAGTGATGATGTCGATCCCGTTGGACTCGTGGGTCACGATGCAGCTCTGGGGGAGTCAGCAATGTGTTATCCCACAGATCCTGCCACTCCTCCCAGCCTCACCCTCCAGCACAGCCAGGTCTGACCCTGCCCGACCACGAGCCCCAAACCTCCCACCTCCCTGCAAAGGGCAGTTCACACCACTCAACTCTTTAACCCTATTTGCATCACCACAAGCAGCAGCTCAGGACCTGTGCAGGAGCCCTGAGACCCTGACAACCTCTGCTGCCCACATTCTGCTCCTGTTCACACTCTCAAACCAAACCCTGCCCCTTTCCCACACTCCCCCAAATCCTCCCCCGTGCACCCCTGACCGGTGATGGCACCCCAGGCACGTGGGGAATGACCCACAAGGAGAGCCCAGACCTGGTTCTCGTGGCAGGGCCCCTGGCAGTACTCGGTCAGGGTCTCCAGGGTCTGGGTGATGAGGGCCACGTTGTACTCGTTGATGTAGAGGCCCAGCAGCCCCAGCCCCCCCGTGGTGCTGCCACACATGATGTCCAGGAACTGCAGTGTCTCACACACCAGGTTGTAGTTGGTTTTGTTGTTCTGGCACCGCAGGAAGTTCTGTCGAGCAAATCCCAGGAATGGGGCTGAGCGGCACCGCTGGGGGGGCCGTGCCGATCCCCCCCCAACACCCTCCAGCTGAGGTCGATGGATATTTGTGCTGGGACCACCCCTGCAACCCACAGGCCTGGAGAGCAGCGCTCAGTCCCAGAGCCACGAGCAGCTCCTTCCAGAACACCAAGTTATCCATAAAGGACAGTGCACTGCAGATGGGAAACTGAGGCACAGAGCAGCTGGTGCAACGGCTTTTGGGACCCAAGTGGGGCAGAGCTCAGCCTTGCCCCCCCAGCCCCAGGGCCTGAGCCGCAGTACCAGGAGCCCCAGGACCCACCTGCAGGTCGCGGTTGTGGTTCTCGCAGAGCAGCTGCAGGAAGCGCAGGATGGGCTCCATGATCAGCACCGTCACCCCCATCTCGTTGTTCTGGCCCTGCTCCCCCGTGTCGTGGCCCTTGCGGAACCCCACGGCCACGGGGTACCTCGTGGGGGTGCCAGGCAGCACGAAGGTGTCTCCCCGTCCTGGAGGGAAGCCCCAGTGGGTCAGCAGTGGGCTGACCCACGCGCCAGGCGCTGGCTGTGCCCAGGGGACACGGCCCTGTACCTTTGGTGCCAGGCTCTGGCTCGTCCTTGTCCTCCCGAGGCTTGTTCCCAATGTCACTCATGTTCACAGACACGGTGGACTTGGTCTCCTGTTGTGCCTTCTTCATCCGGTCGTGCAAAACCTTGAAGAACTTCTCTGACTTCTTGTCGCTCGTCATGAGGTTGTAAAAGGATTTCTGGGAGGAGAAGAGACAGTTGTTCAGGTCTCCTCCTGCCCCCCCCAGCACTGTCCGAGATAACCTGGTGAGCAGGTTTATCCCCATGCAACAGCCTCAGACATCACAGTCCTCTTGGATCATCCCACGCCGCTGTGCTCTGCTCTACACCCAGAGGAGCAGCGATTACAGCAGCCCAGAGCTGGGACCCCACTGGATTTTGAATGTACAATTTTTCAGCTTCCCTGTGATAGAGGTTTGGGATAACTGGAGTTCCCTCCAGGAGCTGCAGCCCTGAGCCGTTTCAGGAGTACCCGGCAGAGGGCATCAGGATTGCTGCAGAAACACCCTGGAACCACCTGCCCCTCCCGCAGCCCTCCATGCAGCCACACAGAGCTGGAGACTCAAACCACCAGATTTCGGCACAGACAAGCAAGCAGGCAGCATTTTGGGCTGAGCACTGCCCTGTGCCCCCCTCATCCCTGTGCTCCCAGTGCCCACATCAAACCCAGGGTGCCCAGTCCCCCGTGGCACCTGGATCTCCGTGTTGCCTCCGTCCAGCAGCCGGATGGCGAGCAGGATGCTCTCCTGGAAGATCTTCTCATTCTTGGTGTTCATGATGAGGTCAGCCACCAACTTGGTGGCCCCTTCCCGGTCCAGCCGGCACTGGACGGCGGCGATGGCAGACCAGTCCTGGTCCTGGCCTGCGTGAGAGGACACAGGGGATGTGATGTGATGGTGCAGAACTGCAGGGGCATCTCAGTCCCATCCCCTCATCTCCCCAGACCCTTTACTCCCGTGGAGGTGGGGACATGGCAACCAGCTACAGACCTGATCCCATCATGGATGAGGAGCTAGGAATTCAAGGTGTGTGTGAGAGAGACAGGGAAGGGGCAGGAGAGAGGCACTCACCTCCCCCAGCAGCATCCACCATCTCCCCTTTGGAGCTGGACCTCTTGTTCTGCAGGTAGTTGTTCATCAGCATTTTCCGCAGCAGGTTGCCCTGCCAAGACAAACAAACGTCACGAGTGTCCCTGCGCCAGGGCCGGAGCAGGAGTGACTGAGCACCCCTGGGTGCACGGGGAGGCCCTGCCAGCCTGGGAGCAGAGTTTGCACAGACATGACTTGGGCTGGACCTGGTGCTCACCCTCTCTCCGTACTTGTTCCTCTTCACCAGCATCTGCTGCAGTGTCCTCAGCACCTTGATGCAGAGCTTCTCCTCCGTCTCCATGAGGTCCTTGGTGTGCTGCACCAGCCTGGCACGGCAAAGCCAGTGTCACACAGCCCAAAGGGACCAGAGGGAACCATCCCTCCCACCCCTCCAGGCCGCAGGCACACGCTGGGGAGGCACAGCCCACACAGGACGGAGGTCCCCAGCCCTTCCCAGCACTCCCTGGAAAATTGAGCCACCCTCACTTGGACAGGAACCCTCCGCTCTCGCATCGCTGGAACGCCTCCGTCCCCTCCATGAAGAGCAGCTCTGGCCGGTGCAGGACATCCACCAGCACGGACAGCTCAGCCTCCACCAGCGGCTTCAGGCGATCCTCCAGGGCGGTGATGATGTCCTGCAAGGCACAGCACACAGTCAGAGCCAGGGGATGCCCAGGAGGCACAGGCGTGGGAGGAGGACCCTGCAATGCCAGCGCCTTCCTGCTGTCCTGCCCTGTACCTGCAGCTTCTCGATGATGTTCTTGTAGTCCCACTGGTTGGGGGTGGTGGAGACGCGGGGGAAGGCGCGCGTGGTGGCCTTGTAGCTCGAGGTGTTCCTCTGCACGGTGCTGGTGGAGCTGCTGTTGAGCAGGGAGCTGACGTGGGCGTCCAGGTCCATGGGCAGCGCGATGGAACGGCTCTTGGCTGCGGAGATGGACACAGGGTTGGGGCACCACGACCCAGCCCAGCCCATCAGCTGTGCCCACCACCCTGCCCGGGCAGGGCACCATCACCATCATCCACTTCACTGGCAGCACAGAAGATTTGGGCTAAACCCAAGAGAAAACTCCTCCAGGTTAGTGAGGGCTGAGTGTTTCCACCCATCCCTCCCACTGCAGCACAACTCTGCCAACAGCCCAGACACACGCAGGGTGGCAAGAGGCACCAGTTCCAGGTTTTGGTTGGGAAAGCCCAGCATGGAGAGGCTGTAAGCACCCTGCTTTGAATTCCAAAGGGAAATCCCCACCCAGTGCCTAACCACCAGCAATCCTTTCCACGGTGACTCAGTGCGAACAGCCCTGTCCTGAGTCAGGCAGCTGCGAGGGCAAAGTCCTGGCCAGGGAAAACCTCGGTGAATGCTGCCTTTGTGTGCAGGCAGGGACACCCCAGGATGCTCCCAGCCAAGCCCAGCTATCTCCACACCACCAAGGCCCTGCTGAGGTGTAGCTCCAAAGCAGCACATCGCAGAGCCAAACCTCCCCATTCCCTGAGCCTCTCCCCGCGGTGTCCTGCCAAGCCCTGTGGAGGGACAGCAGCTCTGGCTCAGGGCTGGGGCAGAGGAGGCTCCCAGGGCTCGGAGCACTCAGTGTGGCTCCTTACCAACCATGGCCAGCGTGCGGATGCAGGACTCCACCGAGCTCTTGTGCTGCTGCTGCAGCCACGGGCACTCCAGCAGCCTCATGGTGGACTGGAGAAGCTGCACCACAATGGTCTGGTGGGTCTGAAGGAGAGAGCAGGCAGGTGTGTGTCAGCACAAGGTGCCCAGACCCTGCCTGGGGGCTGGATGAGCTGCTGTCCTCCCCCAGCCATCCTGCCCATGTCACCTGCAGCGAGGTGCTGTTCTCCGAGAAGGGGGAGCTGAAGAACGCGTTGATGGTGTCCAGCACCACCGTCAGCACGTACTTCTCCAGGGTGGAGTCTGGCAGGCGTTTCTCTCGCTTCTTGCACATCTGTGAGGAGAGGGA
>NW_008652443.1:10237-13142 GCF_000695815.1 Acanthisitta chloris
CTGCTGGGACCGTGCTGAGCTGAAGGACAACCCTCCCCAAGCACCTGGGCCATGTCCAGGGTGAAGTTCTCAAAGAGAGTCCAGATGTGGTTGCTGGTGTAGATCTCCTTCATCTCCACCTCTGTGTCCACGTAGCAGTGGTTGACAAAGTTCACGTAGGCCATCTTCACCTGCCAGGGAGGAGGACATGGGGCAACATCAGAAGACAACCGGTGCCAGGCCAACAGCCCCTCCTCGCCCGACACTCCGTACCTCGGTGATGCAATCCTCGTGGGTCACCACCCGCACCACGTCCTCCAGGGGCAGCAGGGACGTGCACTTGATCTCCGTGTAGACATTCTTGCCCTCGGCACAGGCAGCCAGCAGGTCCACCAGCGAGATGTGGTACATCAGGGGGCTGTTCTCCTCCACCCCGTCCCTGGCCGCCGTCATCATCTCCAGAAGGGTGGCCAGAGAGGCCTTGTCGTTGTAGAAAACCACCACGTCATCCCCAGCGTTGGTGAGCTGCAGGGAAGGGTCAATGGTCAGTGCCCTGGAGCAGAAGGGTCAGAAACCTCCACGGCCAACGGTGCCCTCTGCAGCAGAGAAATGAGTGGCAGGCGACATAGTGTTGGGTTGCAGCAGCCAGCGCAGGGCGGGGCGACAGGGTGTTTACAGGGAAAATCAGGCATTTGCAGTGCCATCAAAAATCACAGCTTGTGGCACTTCAAAATTCGCTCTTGAGCATAGCATTGAGCTCCTGGAAGTGTTTCCCACTCCAGGGAGGAGGAGCCGGGGAAGGCTCTTCCTCAAGGAAGAAGCTGATAGTGCAGGTTCCAAGAGCCATGCCCACCCCCCCACTCCTGCCCCACAGGTGGGGAGAGGTGCTCACCTCGGTCATGATCATGTCCTGGCACTTCTTGACGTACTTGCCCTCGGCCTTGATGATGGTGTGCAGGAAGTCGAGGTACTGGACGTGGCGGCCGTGGGTGGCCACGCAGTGGATGAAGTGCTGTGGCACCGTCTCGTTGATCTCCGAGCCGAGTTGTTGAGGAAGATGTGCTGCATCGTCTCTGCCTCCAGCAGCTGCAGACCGAGGGGCAGAGTGAGGACAGGGGGCTGCAGGGACAGTTCTCTCCCTGTCCTGCCCCTTCCTCTCCGGGGTCTCCTTCTGGCTTTTCCATCCCTTGCTCTCAGCCCCAGAAGAGGTGCAGAATTTTCTCCCTGTGCTGCTGCCTGTGACCACCCCTCGGTGTCCTCTCCTTACCCCTGGGGTCAGGAACAGGTTGAGGTGTTTGTGCAGCAAGGCCTGGTTTTCCTGATTGCCAGCACAAAACTTCTGCAGGAACTGGTGGGTGAACTTCAGGATCTCCATCATCTTGGCATCCCCCTGAGGAAGGGAGAGAGGAGAACCACGTGGAGCTGGGAGGGATGGAGCACGGCAGCAGGCCTCAGGACCCACCTCTGGGGGGTCCCTGCATCCCCCACTTGCCCTGGGTGCTCAGGACCAGTTGGTTTCTGCCCACCCACCTTCTCATAGGGGATCTGCAGCAGATCCAGCATCACTTTGTGGGCATCCATGTTCTTCAGCAGGCGCTGCTGCTTCTTGCGCACCTGCTCTCCGACCCCACACATCTTATTGAGCCGCTCCAGGATCTGGGGACAGAGGGACCACGGTGGAGAGGAGCTGAGCTGGAATCCCCGGGATGGACACCAGCACTGGGGCTCACGTGTAATCCAGATGTTCCCTCCCTAAACTCAGGTGCTCCCTGCATTCCTCCCAAATCCTGGCACCCCCTCAGAAATCCTCCTTGCAGCCCCACACAGAGTCCTTGTACCTGGCTTGGGCTCATTTCTACTGAACCATAGCAGAGCTTGGAGATTCCTCTCCAGGATTCCCCACTTCCCTTCCTCCCCCTGCCTCCAGGAACAGCCCAGGGAGGGATTTGGTCTCACTCACCCCCTTGACTATCTGGTAGTTCTCACTGCTCTTCTCTCCCGGCGCGATGACCTCCTCGTCGGCAGTGTGCTGCAAGGGCACAGCAGCAGTGGGTCCCACTGTGCCACTCCACAGCCTGGGGCACAGCTACACCCCACGGGACCCTCCTGGACCCTCCTCCTCCAGGAGAGTGGGAGGCCTTGGATTGAGCTGAGCTGCCCCTCTGCCTCCCACTCCTGCTCCAGTTCCTTGCTCAGGGCTCTCACCTCCTTCTTCTCCTTCTTGTTCCCATCCACTGTGCTGTCCCCTTTGTTGCTGCCCTTCTTGTCCACCCAGAGCTCCGATTTCTCCACCATGGTGCGGAGTTTGTCCAGCTCTGACTTGATCACCTTGTAGTTCTCCACATCCTGGGCTGAGATCAGCAGCTGAACCTGTGTGACATTTCCAGGGGGTTCCAGTCTGGGTCATGAACCCCAATCCCCTCCTCTCCCAGATGCCAAGGACCCACCCCATGTCCTGCACCCACAGCCAAGCACGGGGCACTCAGGGTGCTCCAGAGCAGTGTCCCCCCAGGGTCACCTGTTTGAAGGTGTGCAGCACCTCCTGCCTCTGGCTGAAGTGCTTGAAGAGGAGCTGCAGGGAGCCCGAGATGAGTGGGGGGTAGTCGTGCATCGTCAGGTGGATCAGCACCCGCAGAAACATCCTCCCTCCCTCGTCATCCACCTCCAACATGCTGCTCGTCTTCCTGAAGCCACGCGAAAGCGCTCGGCGTTAGAGCCCCACGGAGCTCACCCGCACTCAGCCACCCCAGGCTGACAGCAGTGGCCTTAGAGCCTCATCTTCCTCACCACCTGCAGCTCTCAGCCTCGGCAGGATGGGCAGGAGGGGAAGAGCCCTATGGCCAGGCTCACCCCAGCGAGACTCACCCCACACCGAACATCGCCTCCGCGTGCTCCCCGATCCGCTCCAGGTTCATGGCTGCGGCTG
>NW_008652443.1:13192-16081 GCF_000695815.1 Acanthisitta chloris
TCAGCTCCCTGCCCCTGCTCCAAGAACCCAGAATGGACACCTCATCCCACCTGCACACACTCCATCCCCCCTGCCCCCTGCCAGCAGCACCGGTGGGAGGCTGCTGGAGCCGCCACCTCTGTCACCTGTGTCCTCCCAGCCCGTGGGGTTTGCTGAGCTGGAGGTGTACCAGGAGCAAAGTGGGAGAGTTACTTGTGGAGTCAAAGGCTGGAGCTGTCCCATCGGCCGCGCTGTCCTGCATGGGGTAGACTTCCACAAACTCCTTCTTGAAGACGGAGAGCAGGTAGGAAATCCTGTAGTCCAGCCGCACGTTGAGGATGAACTGGCAGCAGTGAGGAAGGAGAAAGTAGAAGTGAGTGAGTGTCCTCTTCATGCCATCTGACCCTCTGCATCAGAAAAACACATCTTCCTCACACCCCTCATCCCACGGATCCCACCACAGCCACACTGGCTCCAACCTGCAAGATCTCCAGGATCTTCAGCTTGGTCTCCATCACCACAATGTTCTCATTCTCAATGCTCCTCCCTCTATCCACCTGCTCTGGGGCAGAGCCAGCACTGAGGCTTGGGGCACTGAAGATGGACTGTTTCCTGCTCAGCACCATGGTGGACATCATCTGCCCCACGCCCTGGATCGACCTCCGCACGTTCTTCCCTGCAGAGCAGACACAGCAGGAGGGTCAGTGCAGGGGCAGAGGGAGGTGGCAGAGGACCAAGGAAGGACCCACTTAGAGCAGAAAATGCTGCAGACAGTGATCAGAGAATGAGCAGGAGGGATCAGCCACTTCTTTGGCACGGCCGAGGGCTCAGCACCTCCCAGACCCAGACAGAGCTTCCACAGCAAAACAGTGCTGTGTTTTCCTGCCCCCAAAACTGGAAAGCACTGGGCAGAGCATGGAAAACACCTCCCTGGCTACGGACAGGGACTCACCCGTCACCTCGTCGTTGTAGACTGCCTGCATCATCAGCTGGGGGTTCTGCACACAGTCGATGATGCCCAGCAGGGTCCGTGTCAGGCGCAGCAGCTCACTGAAGCTGTAGAAGCCGAAGTAGATGAGGTTGTGGGCAAGGCTGACAACCTGGGGAAGGACAAGGCAACTCCTGAGCTTGCTGAGCTCGGGGCTGAGCAGGAGAATCAGATGTGGGGGACAGGGAAGCCAGTGCTGCACCACAGCAGAGGCAGTGGCAGCCGAACACCCTGCAAGGTGCCAGGGACACCAGCAGCACTCGCACCTCGAAGGTGAGCTTGTTCTTCTCCTCGTTGGCGAAGGGCACGGCCTCGCTCACCACGTTGTTGAGGTAGTCCTCCACGAACTCCATGGTGCTGGCAAACTTGTTCTTCTTGTCGTCGCGCGAGACGTTGAGGTTGGAGTCGTAGCTGCAAGAGGAGGTGCTGGGGTGAGCTGGGTGGTGGTCAGTCTCATGCCCAGCTGGCAGGAGCACTGTCCAGGCAGCTGCTGAGCCATGGTGCCCAGCAGTGATGCTCATGACAGACAAAGCCCACTTCTTCTGAGAGCTGAGACCTACCCAAGTCACTCCACAAATGCTGCCCTCCCAGTTCCTGCCACAGCACCCGCCACCCCTCCTCCTGCCCCGTCCCTCAGAGCCACCACGAGCCCCAGAGCGTCTCACTCTTTGATTGTGATGGCCGTGGGGATCTCAGTCCAGAGCCGTGCAAACTTCACAGGCATCACCAGCTCCTGGGGGTCCCTGTCCACGTGCACGTGCAGCATGAGGTGGCAGAAGGACGCGCGGAGGTCGAAGGGCAGCATCTCATCTGCCATGCAGAGGAAGATCAGGTCCACTCCCAGCTGCTGGGAGATCTCCTTGATGGCCAAGTACTGGCGGTCCAGGCACATGCGGGCAAAGAGCTTCAGCTGGTACCTGTGCAGGGATGAGGGGGAGAGGGAGTGAGGCCGTGCAGCCCTCACACCCTCACCCGCACAGGAGATGCCACGGGATCATCACCTGTAGTAGCTGAGGACATTCTCGTCGTGGGCATTGCCAGCCCGAGCCTCCTGCGCCAGCTGCCGGATGCTTTTCTCATGGTGGTCGTTGTTCTTGTCTGTCCAGGTGAGCCAGACCTCCTCCTCCGAGTACTCAATGCTCAGGTACTCGTGGGTCTGGGACATCTCCTTCACCGGCCTCAGCCTGGAACAGGGAAGGGGTGAAACTGGAGATGCTCCCGCGGATGGAGCAGCTGCACCTCGAGGGGTGACAGGGTTCCTGCAGGGCACGGCGGGAGCTGGTGGAGGCAGGACCAGGCACAAACCCTCGACGTGGAAAACCTCTCCCTCGGCTACTCACTCTGTTTTGATGAGGATGTCGCTGTTCTTTGAGTCCAGGACGCACTTGCAGATCAGCTCCTGGGTGACGGGGATGGCAATGTGGTTGGACACGCACAGGTCCGAGAGGTAGTCCAGGAACCTGCCGAGCAGAGGCTGTGAGAGGGGCCCTGGGGGTCTCCAGCTCCTCCCTCCTCCCTCCCGTCCCCGACACGCACCGTGGCTCGCGGTTCTTGCGCACCAGGCTGACGAAGGTCTCCACCTCGGTCTTGGTGATGTGCTTCTCCAGCAGCTTGCGGTTGTTGTGCAGCAGCGCCGTGATGGTGTCCTCGGCCAGGATGTCGTACCCGATCTGGGACTGCATCATGCCAAACTGCTTGGCAATGTGCTCCTGCACGGGCAGAGAGGCAGTGAGCGCACGGGGCCGGGTGGGCTACGCTCCCCTGTCCTGGAGAGAGCTCGGCAGCCCCGGGGGCTCTGAAATGTGTGGTGGGACGGGGTCACCCCCTGCACCTGGTTCTTGCGATAGTCCTCCTGGGAGTGCCGGAGCACACGGTAGCACAGCCGAAACATGTACTGGTAGGGAGCGTTCTTCTGGTCCGAC
>NW_008652443.1:16157-18034 GCF_000695815.1 Acanthisitta chloris
CAGGATCCCAAAGATCTGCCCAAAAGCACAGATGGTAAGTGCTGCTTCACGCCATCACCTCCACGCACGGCTGGACACCAGGCCTGGTGCATCCCTAGTGCATCCCTGGGGCATGAGCCCCTCCTCCATGGGGCTTTCCTGACCTCTGTCCCCCTGTGTGGCTCTGGGCAGGACAGGACGTCCCCCCAGGGCCGTGCTGGGACACAGGGCCCCAGGGGACTCACCTGCTTCAGGATGTTCTGCTCCCGCATCAGCTTCTGCCGCTCCCGGTTGGGCTTGGTCACCACGATGTCCAGCACGTTCTGGCCATTGTTGGGGACATCGCTGACGAAGAACACCAAGTCCTCCAGCAGCTGGATCACAAACCTGCAAAGGGGCACGGTGCAAGTGGGCTGGGGGCTGCTCACCTGCCCAGACTCAGGTCCCTGCAACGATGCCAGTGGGTTTTGGGGGACCAAAGAGTCCACGTTAGGGCTCAGGAGCCTTCCAGGGAAACGCTAACCCTCCAGTCCTGCTGGAGGCTAACGGCTGGTTCCACAGCCCCTGTATGTGCCAGGGGGAGTTCCAGGGCCTTTGCTCGTGGCTCATGCCAGGGATTTTGCATGTAACACCTCAGCCTCCTTGGCCACCCCCGCGGGACCCACGCGGGCCGTGCTGGCAGGGCGGAACTCTGTCCCACAGGGATCTGTGTTTGCTCAGGAAGCACCAGGAACCCACCCACCTAAAAATAATACCGTGACTCAGGCGGCTGCCCCTATCGTGGGGCCATCTCCAGCCCCTCGGATATTTTCCTAGCGGCACAGGAGGGGCTGGAGCAGGGCTGAGCCGTTATCTGGTTTCCTCGCCAGGCTCCCGGGACCAGCAGGGGTGGATTTGGGTTGTGGGCAGGAAGGCAAGACAGTGCTGGCACCAGGACCAGAGGCAGGGGCCCCATCCTGCAGCCCTCGGAGGGGCCCAGCACAGCCCCATCTCCAGGGCAAACAGCCTTTTACCTCCGGTCGTTCTGGCTGAGGAAACCTTCGTTCATCTTCTCCACCACGTTGGCCAGCATCGAGCTGGCGTCGTTAGCGAAGTCCAGGTCCCGGATCTCGGACACAGGCACGGAGACGATGGCAAAAGCTTCCTTGTCTTCTTTGGTGGGGCATGTGCCCAGCTGGGAAGCAACAGGGAAGCAGCATCATACAGAGAGGGCAGTGCCAAGCGTGTCCCCACCACCTGTAACCCACCCAGGTGACACCAGTGACCCAGTTTGTCCCCATCAGAAGTGCTGGGTGGCCTCTAGATTACTGGGATGGGCTCCAGGCTGGTGTCCATCCACCCCCTCGCAGCATCCAGGGTGTTTCAGTCCCTGGCAAAGCCTGGGTGCTGGGAGCACTCTCTGGGAATGGGATCAGGGAGGGAGCAGGGTCGTACCATGAGGCGGATGGGCCTCTCCTCATCGATGTCGATGGGCACATTGGTGCTCTGGATCCAGGTGTTGGTGCAGAGGTGGCGCAGCCTCACGTAGGAATTCCTGCAAAGGGCACAGTGTCCTGGTGGGTGTCCCCAGACAGACACACCGGCACCCACTCCATCCCCAGAACAGACTGCCAAACCCTCACACCACACCCTCACGCCCCCTCCACGGGGCACGCACCGCGGGACGAAGGAGTCTGTCTTCTGCAGCGTGGTGGGGTCGAGCTCGAAGAGGGAGGCGATGTCATTGCCGTGGGGCACGGCCACCAGTCGGTACTTGATCTTCTCGCCCGTGTTCCTGCGGCTGGCGCGGCCACTGCTGCCCTGCACGGGACAGCTCTGAGCAGGGGCAGGGCTGGCCCAGCCTCCCTGCCCTGCCCTGCCCGCGGCGCGGGGCACGCTCGGCTGGGCACAGGGCTGAG
>NW_008652444.1:0-2027 GCF_000695815.1 Acanthisitta chloris
GGTTGCAATGGAAAGGAGGTATGTAGTTCTTTTTGCTATTATCTATATGGCAGTATGAAAGTATACAAATAACACTTAAGAAAATATATATAAGGGAAAGAAAGAGAGAGAGAGAAAGGCTAAGAGTAGATGGTGGAGAGGAAAGATATGACCACTCCTGGATCCAGCAATGAGACCTGATGGCAATTTAGATGTCCCTTGGTAAAAGTGATCCTTGCAGTCAAGATCTGTCCGGTCATTGTCTTGCTCCATCGGGGGTGGAGGAGGTCCACACAACACAAAGTTTAATGAGTTAGTATACATTCAGGAGGGAACACCCGGGTACCTCCTTTGGGGGTCAGTTTTACACTCCATAATGCAACACTGTGGATCATGCGCAGTCCTCTGGTGAAAGCCCCAAAAATGAGTCTGGGGCACTTTGGAGGTCTTTGATGGTTTATGATCCCTTCTAAGATATGACCGATGTTTCTTAAGTCAGCTAGTTGAGTAAGCTATGCCTTATCAGAAAAGATGCATTCCTTCAGGCCTAAGTGTGAACATCTCCCAGGGGAAGAGGAGTTTTGCTTCTGAGCCAGTTGTGTAAGGGAGGAATTTGGCAGGATAAAGAGCATTATCCTACCGCCAGGATCTGCTTCTTACCGGCCTTTCCCCTTATCTGGCTCAAAAACCCGTTTGTACTATACAAAGTTCTGTTTGATGCTGCCATCCTCCGGTGACGGGTGAGCATCTCCTCTGCTGGCCTTCTTACGCAGATCAGGGGTTTGCCTCCCACACCTAAAAACTCTCCTCCTCCCCTGCGGCTGCGGGTACAAACTCAGCACCAGTAAAGCGCCCTGCTGCTTTTGCAAATTGCTAATTGTTTGAGTCATTGGCCCTTAACAGTTCAGTCTCTGACAGTGACCCTATCTGTAACTGTGGGATGGTGCTTTGAGTACCAGGGGTGCTCTGGGCTGTGTCCCCAGGGTTGTGGTCTTGATGCAGGGAAACCTGGTTGCACTCCCAGGGTGGTGGCACTGGCATCAGGAGTCCTCGTTGGATCTGGGGGAGCACCTGTCCACTTCTCAGGGGTCCCTCATTCTCTCAGTGTCCTTGCTTGCGTCCCCAGGGAGTCAGGCTCTATCCCTGGAGTCCTCTTTTCTGGTCCTGGCTGAAGGCTGTGTCTCCAGTCCCATCAGTCCCAGCTCTGAGCTTGCCTCATGCTGGGTGTCCATGTCCAAAGTGTGGGGCTTGTCAGGGGTGGACTGACCCCCCAATGCTCTCTTGGGAAGAGAAGACAAAGGGGAGCAGATTGCTGGGCAGAAGGGCAACAGATGTGTAGCCATGGTGCACCAGCAGCCAGCCAGCAGCATCCTGGAGAGGGGTGGCAGTAAGGACCTGGGAGCAACCACAACTGAGCTTGGGCACATGCTGGAGGACTCTGAGCAGGTGGGCAGCTCACTGCTGCAGTGTTGCCAGGATATGGGACTGCATTCACCTTCCTCATTGCCACTGGCAGTGGCATCAATACATGCCAGACATCTGTGGGCAGATGCTGGAAGCACTGCTGTCCTCATGGCATTACCAGTGTCCTTGTGGAGTCACCAGCACCATGTTCTCTTCGTGGGGGGGAGAGTGACTGTCACCAACACGGTGACGCTGCAGGTCCTGTCTGACCAACCTGATCTCCTTTTATGATCAGGTGACCCATCTGGTGGATGAGGGGAAGGCTGTGGATGTTGTCTACCTGGACTTCAGCAAAGCCTTTGACACCGTCTCCCATAGCATACTCCTGGAAAAGCTGGGAGCCCATGGCTTGGACAGGGGCACTCTCTGCTGGGTTAAGAACTGGCTGATGGCCCAGCGAGTGGTGGTGAATGGCGCTGCATCCAGTTGGTGGCCGGTCACTAGTGGTGCTCCCCAGGGGTCAGTGCTAGGCCCAGTTCCCTTTAATGTCTTTACTGATGATTTGGATGAGGGGATTGAGCGCATCATCAGGATACTCAACTGCTGGAGTGGGTCTGGAGAAGAGCAATGAAGCTGGTGAAGGG
>NW_008652445.1:0-371 GCF_000695815.1 Acanthisitta chloris
TCGAGGCACCCCTGAGCCCTGGGTGCACTCCCCTGCATGTCCGACCCTCTATATATGCACCAGTCTTTCGCTCCCTCCCTCCTAACACTTCCATCCATCCATCCATCCATCCATCCATCCATCCATCCATCCATCCACACACTCCATCCCAACCTCCTTCCTAAACCTCCCCCACTCACCCAAATTCTCCCACACCCCTCTTTTTCCTCTCTCCCTCCATCCCCTCCACATCCCTGCCGGGTCACACAGGGACCACCGGACCCTCGGGTGTCTCCTAACGGGGAGAATCAGCCCACCCAAGGCTCGGTGTGGTGAGGACACACCAGGGCAGGGACCACCCGAAATGCCATCCCTGGCAGCCCCTGCTCCCA
>NW_008652445.1:383-851 GCF_000695815.1 Acanthisitta chloris
CCAGCCAAAGCCCCGGTGCGGCTTCGGCAAACCCAGGTTTTCCCGGCACAAACGGGAGACGGAGCCCCCCCCCACCCACGCGGGTCCCCCCCTCCGTTTGCTTTGGGGCGGGAGGTGTGAAGGAGCTCGAGCCGAGCAGTAAACACGGAGGTCACTTCAAAGGGGACGCCCGGGGACATCCTTAGCACCACCAGATTATTTCAGCACCCCCGGGCAGGAGGGAGGGAGTGTCGAACATCCCTTTTGGCAGCTTGGAAAAGCGGGTGGGGGGTGAGAGGGCTTCCTGGGGTGGAGGGAGTTGCCCCTATCCCCATCCCTGTACATGTCCCCATCCCTGTCTCCAGTGCATCCTTCCCCCTGTGTTCCCTCACTGGAGCCCACACTTAGCTCCAGCCAAGGGTCCCTATGTGGAACAACCTCCTTTTTCCCAGCCCTACGTCCCCACAGCCATGGTTTGGGGACCCCTGG
>NW_008652446.1:0-11433 GCF_000695815.1 Acanthisitta chloris
CAAGATGAGACTGGATGTGCCACTTAGCGCTATGGTCTAATAACGATGGTAGGATTGGACTCGATGATCTTTGAGGTCTTTTCCAACCCGGTTGATTCTATGATTTCTCCACCTGTTGAGGTCCTTTTGAAGGGCTGTGCTGCACTCAGGGGCTTTGTGTCATCAGTGAACTTGCTGAGGAGGCACTTGCCCCTTCATCTAGGTCACTGATGAATAAGTTAAATACTGGGCCCAGTATTGAACCTTGGGTGGCACTGCTACTGACAAACCTCCAACTAGATCTTGTGCCACTGACTGCAGTGAAATCTACACTGGAACAGATTCCCCAGAGAGATTGTGGATTCTCCCTCACTGGAGATACTCAAGAACCATCTGGACTCAATCTGTGCCATGTGCTCAGTGGGACTAGATGGCCCACTGAAGTCCCTTCAACCTGATTCTGTGATACTGTAGTGTATAGTAGGCTTGGTATAGTCTCTATAGTATGTTTGGCTCCTCTCCACATGAGCCAGAGATAGGTGTTTGGATGCAATTTGACATGGTTTCATCTCGAAGCAAGGAAGGACAGATGTTTTTATGTAAAACCAAATGTCCATGGCCTGATGGATTAAAGTTTTGTGGATGAAAACCAGTCCCTTGAACTTCTTCACGAACACATCAACTCATGAATATTCAGATATGGAACAAATTTCAGTGTAAGTAACATGTAATGGGAAAGGCACCCTGAAGAGAGCCCAAGCACCCCAGCACTATTGTCCTTCCCGCATGGCAAATGGAGTAGTGTATCCTGCATGAGCTGTGGGTCATGTCATGGCTTGCAGAGTGTGTTCAAGCAGCTTGTTGTCACAGCAACAAAGAATGACTTTGGAGAGCTTCAGACCAAAGGTTGGACAATCTCTCTTCCAACTGCTTGCATCATCAGTATCGTTGACTGGTCTGGACTGAAACCTCACTACCTAACTCAAAGTCAGCTAGGAGATTGCAAATTCTTTGCACTGACCCACCTGGGTTACAAGCTGGGGGTCACTGGAGGACCCCCGGCACATACAAGTGGCAGCTTCCTGAATGACCTGGCAAGTGCCTTCTCTGTGCCCTGGGTGCTCTGCTCTCCTGCATCACCTACCTGCAGACCATGGAGGCCAGTGAGACTGAGGCATGGGAAGTGGAGACTTAGGGACACCTGTGCTGCCAACAGCTAGCCAATGCAGGCACATTTGTGTGGGCACAGGTGGGCTAGAGGCTTCCTGGTGAAGTTCACATGAGTCCTGTGCACTGGCATGTGTAGTCACAAAGACAGGTCCTCAGGATAAGGACAGGGAGCTAAGCAAGGCCCTCCTGTTGTGACAGGATGGGAAATCCTCTGTGCATTTCCTGGAATCCCATCTTTTGCCTCCTTCATGATTGCTCCTCTTGTGCTTGGTCTTTGTTTCAGCTACCCGGGTACCTAGTTTGGCTTTCTGTTTGTCCCTGAGTGTGAAGCAAGGATTGTGTTAGGAGGTTTTTCTTCTTTTGACAAAATTTCTGGACGTGACTCTGTTTACTCCAAGTGCTACAGTACCAGAAAGGGTAACATGTCAGGGCCTGAAGCAGCGGGAAGGGTGGAGAGGAAGGCAGTCTCTACATCTTGAAACATCCTTCTGCCAAACTGGCAACCCAGTGTCAACAGACGTACAGTGAATTTTCCATTTTGTACCCATTCTGGCCATTGCTCAGCTTCTCAGCACCCATCCTTCCTTAACACTGAACAAAAATCCCCCTCCTCACAGAAGCCAAAACAATTCAGCCCCAGCTGCTGGCTTGGTGCCGACTTGCTCTTGGGGGCCCCTGTGCTGCAGGAGCAACACCCTGGTACACACACTCATGCACACACAACTCAGGCTCAGTTTTACTCACAAGAGTTTTGCTAAATTTCTGTAAAGGAAAGCAGACAAATGTCAGCCTCTTCCTATGCCTGCTTCTGCCTGCAGTTACAGAGCTGTAAATCCCACTGACTTTAATAGCACAGTACCTGGCCAAGCGAGATCCACATGTGCCCAGGGAGGTCTACAACTGGCAGCACACTGGATGGGTGCAGAGCCACATGTGGCAGCTTTGGATGGTCAGCCTGACTTCCAGCTGCTCTTCTTGGCTTGCTGCTGCCACTGGCAAGCGAAGCTGGGCTGTGGTTTGTTTTCCTCAGCACCATGGCATACTGTCCTTTTCTGCCATGAAAGACAGTGAAATAGTCTGATAGTGAGTAAATAATAACCATGTAGCAGCAAAACTGGATCTAGAGGCGTGTGACTGACCATAGAGCCAATAGACTGCGCTAGTTACTCCTTCCAAACAGCACAGCAAAAATCTTTTGTTTTGCTACTGAGCTTTTCATAACCATGTTTTTAGCAATACTACAGATTGCAGTTAAGTGGTTTTTGCTTGTGTCTGTGGCACTAATCTCAGTCTTTGTCCCGCTCCAGTTAATAGGCTGCATTATTGGCAGACAAGGCAGTAAGATAAATGAAATCAGGCAGATGTCAGGAGCGCAGATCAAGATTGCTAATGCCACAGAAGGCTCCGCAGAACGACAAGTTACAATCACAGGATCCCCTGCAAACATCAGCTTAGCACAGTACCTCATTAATGCAAGGTAAGTTTGCTTTGTCAGTGATCATGCTTCTGCGAGATTCTCTGTCTGCTCTCCAGCAAATGTCTGTCCTGGGTAGATCCAGAAAGTTGCTTCGCAGTGTCCATTTTGCATAGTATTACTCGACTCCTAATGATTTGTAAAGCCTGTATCATTAGAACCTGTGTTTGCTGTTGGGTTATATGGAAAGGAGCTTAATCTGGTGCAATTCCAGGTACATGTTGAATGACAAAAGCTGCAAAATCTGAATGCTCACATTAGCATCCACGTAAAATATAGGCAGATAAATTAAATGAAATGACAGTCCTAAATTCTTTAGAAGAAAATACTTTTCACAGACCCATTCTACTGTCCTAAATGGCAAATATAGTGAAACAGATTGCAAAACACATTTTAATTTACCAACTGGAAATTGCCACTCAGAGTTGATATCCAGCTGACGTTTGGTTGCTGAAGAGGCACAGGATTTGTCTTTTCAGAGACAGCATCACAAATTTGTAAGAAGCCTTCCCTAATGAGACAGGGAGAGACTCTCTGCTTTTCCACTTCTCGGTGCCAGAATGAATGAAAGCACTGGCTGATTAGCTGAGCCATGGCGATGGCTTGAGTCTCTATATGATTATTTAGAAAAATAATAAAATGATGGCTTGAGTCTCTATCAGTTTTTATATGATTATTTAGAAAAATAATAAAATTGATGCCACCTTTATTTGCAATTATCCAGAAAAGAAAGTGCAATGGATATTGTGCTGTCTCATAGATCCACTGGGACATGGTGGAGTGAGGCGATATATTGTGCAGGAGGGGGAGTATCTATGGATTTTATTGGGTTTTTTTTTGTTCTGCAAAAATACTGTGATATGAATCAAGCTTTGTGTTTAACTATGTTTGCTGTTAAGGTAGTACAAAATACGTGATTTATGTGGGGGCTATAGTCATAGCAGGTCTACAGCTTCCTATGGTCCCACCTCCTCTCCATCTCAGTTCTGTAGTGCACCACTGCAAGCTACTGTAAATGTTGGAGTGGAGGAACAGGATGTTTGTGCAGCTCTGTGTTACAGCAAACAAAAATACTACATTTTATAATTCAGTCTGAAAGTAGTTTCCTAGGAAAAGATATATTGAGGGGTGGTGCTGTGAAAACTAAGATAAGCCATTTCCAGAATCTTAAAACAACCTACAGTTCTTTTGATTTATATTCTTTGTAGCAAATATAAGTCACTTCCGTAAGCCCTGTAATCAAATAAAAATGTGTTCCCTCCTTTAACCCTTAAGGATATGTTCTTCTCTTGGTGTTCAGGGATTCCCCACACATCGAGACGAGAATAGACCCCTTCATTTTTAGTTGCACAAACACCATATGGCATGCATCTGGATCTCGGAAGATATCAATTTAAGATCTTCAAGACAGCTAAAGCATGCAAATAAAATAATGCACTTATTAATGGAATTGCAGTGAGCTGCTCACCAGAGACAGAAACTCTAGTGAACAAACCTCTGTTTGACTCACTTTAGAAAAGCCTGTGAACTCTCACACTTCTGTTGATTACTGTTTAATGATTCTTTTGATGGAATGGGATCTATATGAGGTCTTTTAACATACTTTCGCAAAGAAGAAAACTTCTCAGCAGTCATATACCATGGATACTCTATCTATACCCTGTAAAACCAGAAACAAAATATTTTCTTCCTGTTAAATTTCTAGATAGAAGTCATTTGTTACCATCGTCTACAATAAACCATCATATATTACTATGTACCATGTGTTGAAACTGTATTTAGATGAAGTGACTTCATTTGTAAATGAAGACTCTTAAAGTAATGTATAATAAATTAAGCTCTAAGGTAACATAGGAAATTAGGGTGGCTTTTTCATTTTAAAAAGTGACGCTGTTCCAGATTTCTCCTTTCACAAGAGAAATTCCTGTCCAGACAGGTGCCACCACAGCAGCAGTGCTAGTTCACAGTGGTATTCAAGGAAGAACCAAGAAACTGTCAGGCAAGCCGGAGGTTTGCTCTAGCTGGGGTTTAGGTGCTGGGCAGGTGTCTGAGTGGCAGAGCTGCTCTGCTGCTGCCACCTCTGCATGCTGGGAGCCAGTTTCAGTGTGTGTCAGTCCTAAGCCTGCCACAAGTACTGCTGTCCCTTTTAAAGATGCTGGCATAAAACAGCGTTGGGGAAGAGATGAGTACAGTACCTAGGCTGCCCAAAGTATAGTCTGGTATGTGAAAATAATAATAATAAATAAAAGCCATATAAACATTCAGGGTAAGGTAGACTTTGTCTTTTTTCTCCCCCCACCAAGATCTATTGTTCTTGGGTGTTTGGTTTCCAGGGCCAGTATTTCAGCATAAACCAATGTCTCATAGCAGTATAAGATGTAAAAACCCAAAAGTAATCTATCCACAGTATTCCTGAAACGTTCTGTGTCTATCTTTAAACTATCCTCCAACCAAAGTTGCTATCTATAGAATAATTTATCAACTTGTTTTAAGATTTTTATTGCAATCTGGTGTTGGATATGTACATAATATACTCTAAAGTACAGATATACAAATACATAAGACAGACATTCAACTCTTTAGTCTGAAGTATTGTTTTGATTCTGTATTGATTATCTGAGCACTGGCCTCTGTATGACTAGAATGTGTCCTAGCTTGTTTGCAGTAGAACTGTCTTTTTTTTTTCCTGTAAAGCCTCTGCCTTTTAACTGGTCTCCACTGCAGTAACTGGATTTTCATTACCCAATTCCATATTCTAGCTTTTATTAAGAATGAACAGCAGTTTAGTTTCCCTGTGTAATACTCGACTTCGGATTACAAATGCACTGTAGCCAGCAGCACTTGCTCCTTGTTGAAGGGCAGTTTCCTGAAGGTATTTTTTCACTGCCATTTTGACAAGAGGTTCATTCACTGAGCCAGCAGGACTGCTAAAGTCACACCTGAGCTCTGTTCTCTTCAGCAGTTTTAGGTAATGCAGGATGTGGCCTTCAGTGCATATATGCAGCAAGTGTAGGTCTTCAAAGGGACAGTGTAAAAGTAGCATGGTGAAATTTCGTATCAAGGCTGCCCTGTCCACTTTCACATTGAATTTTGTTGCATTCACAATTGGTTTGAGAAACTGCTGCTGCCATGGGACAGCTAATAGCTAACCTGATGTACTTTCACCTTATGTGTTGCCAACAGTAATAAATGGGAAGCAGGGCAAATTACTGCTATAATTGCACCTGTGTGAGTACACCAAAGACAGGGAGCTTGAATGGCTGCTGCCAACACCAGTATCTGGCCTGTGGGATCTGAAGCAGCTCAGGCTCAAACACCCTCCCCATATCAGTAAGGAATTTTTGTTTTATACAAGGGAGGCAAATTTGAAGCCACTGAAACACAGAGTCCTGTACTGTCTTTCTATATACCTCCCTCCCAGAAATCCTATTGAGAAATACTAAGAAAAACCTGTATGAACTGAGTTTTTCAAAACATAACAAGGTGTTCTGTGTAACTCCTCCACCCCCAAGTCGAGGATGTACACTGAAGTTGGATGCACTGATCCAGTGGTCTGGATGCAAATCCCACTGTGTGAGTAGATTGCAAGAGCATGTCTAATGGCACAAGGATGCTCTTCTCTCTGCAACAACTCTGCTGTGAGGGGTAGAAAAATTCTGAGCTGCTCATCCTTGGGGACAGATAAACATCATCGGGTAGGAAATTCAAAACTTTACCTCCCACAAAGGAGTCTGCATTTCATGCACCCACACTCCTACCCTCTCAGCTCACCTTCCAACTTCCCAGCAAAAGCCACCAAGGAGTTAATACTCCAAGTGCTCTCTTTCTTTTGTGGGAAGAGTGGAGCTGGGCGCTTTAACATTTCCCTCTCTCCTCCATCCTACTGTCCCCAACTCAGACCCTCTACAGGTATCTGTAGACTCGCCATCACCAGCAGTGCTGTGGAAAGCTCTAGTCCAGTGTCCCCATTCCATGCATAGTGCTGGTTGATCGCTTGCATTTTTGCATGAAGCAGGCAGGCAGCTGGTCATTGCCCTTCTCTGGCTATGAACAGACCAAGGGTTGTTACTCTAAAAACTGCATGATAGTCTAAGGTGAGGAAAAGGAAGGCTCTTCCAAACCCTGTGTAGGGTGACTGTGCTCCCCTCCCAGCCTGTAGCCTGGCTACAGCTGCTCTCCAAACCTGCACACCCAGTCCCCAACAGGGACCCGCACAAACCCTGTGCTGGGAAACCTCCCTGGGCTTCATAAGAAAGCAGCATGGCCAGCTGGTACTGCATGGTGGGAGGGAAGAACTGCTGCAGGTCCTCAGCTCACCTCAGGAGAAAACCCAGGAGCCTGATAAGTTAGTAATTGCCAAAAAGAAAACCCCAGGCTTAATAACACATATAACTGTAGCTAGCAAAGATTTTTCTAACCCATAGTCTTATTTATATGCTAGGCTGCCATAGCTCCCAGCTGGTCATCTGCAAAATGCATCCTGAAATTAGTATTTAGGCTCTTTGCTGACCCAAAAGTCAATGCACAAGCTGCAACAAACAGCAAAGGGAGACTTTATCTAGGTAACCATGTTGTCATCTGAAAAAAACCCCATGTGTCCTTGAAATTACTGTATTTTAATGTTTAAACATGTACAGAAAAGCACGAGTGTATGGGCCAAATTTCTCTTGCCTGCTGATGGATGGAGATAGGCTAGAGTGAAGGTGGTTTGATACCTATGTCCTCCAAAGAGCCCATCGCTGCCTTGGGCTCGGAAGTCAGGTCAATATTCCTTGTGCTGTCGGGGTCTGTCTGAGGATGTGTATGTTGTATCCATGTAGTACCTTGTCTATCAGCTGTTAAGCTTTTCATGTTCACTGTAACCACTGCCACAAGCTCAGAAGGGATACCACTGCTATGGAAACCGGGGTGTTTTTCAGTGTTCCTTTTGACTAATTACCTTATAGTTAGATTGCATAAGTATTTTGTTGTGATTTTAAAAAAAGTCTGGGGAAAGTACCAACCCAAGTGAACACACTGGCTAATCTGGTTTGTTTTATATGAAAAATGCACACTGACCTCACAGTGAATGAAATGAAAAACTAACTTGCTAAAAAAAAACCAAACACCAAAAAACCAACCAACCAAAAAAAAAACCAAACCCAAAACTTTATGCCTTAAATGGACGCAGCAAATTGTTGCTCAGTCTCCTCTCATCCTAGCAAAACAACAAAGGGTACTATTTATGTCACAAAACTGACAAATTGAAAAAACCAAAACCCCCCGCGTCCCCCTTTCAAAAATACCCTAAGTTTGAAAAGCAAAATTCACCCTACCAGTGCTGGGGAGTTAACTTCACAGTTAAGTTTTCTTTTAAGTTTTGTTTTTTCCATCTTTTTGCCATTACCTGCATTCCTTAGATTTCCTTTTCCATATGTAAAATGAACTAGCAACCCCCCGCAACCTTTTTTTTTTCCTTTTGTTCGGAAAGAACTTTAGAGTCTCAGTAATGTTTTCTCCATCGAATCATGGACAACCCTTTTGTTATTTCTCTTCTTTAACACATAACATGTTCCTCCTTTGACCCTCATTTTCCCTTTTTTTCTCTCTCTCCCCCTTCTCCCTCCCACTCGTCTGTCCCCCTCGTCCACCAATCTAATCCTGCCCTTTCGTGGTCGCTCTCCCTCCCTCCCTCCTTCCCTCCCTTCCTCTCTCCTTCCTCCTCTTCCTTCTCCTCCCGGTCCCACCGCCCTGGCTGAACCCTCCCAACCTGTTTGTTCCTCTTCCTCTCTTCGTTTGCAGCTTAGAGATGGCTAAAGTCAGCACCCAGACCGCTTCCGTCACGACCCCTGTTGACCTCAACATGAACCTCTCTCAGTCTGCCACCCCTACCTCCACCCCCACCTCCATGGCCGTGCTGGCGGCCGCCTCCGCCGTTACCGTCAGTACCCCCCCTCCCTTACCAACTCTGCCAACCACCCACTATGCCGTTCCTGTCTCCAGTCTGCTTGGCATGAAAACTGTCCCACTCCTGGCACTAAATGCCGCGGCTGCCGCGGGGGCCACGGGGAGTTTGTCCGCTTACACTGCCAAAATTCCTTCGACGAGCGGGGTTAAGAAATCTGACCGCCAGAAGTTTGCTCCATATTGAAGGGATGAGACACAATGCAAGCTTTGCCAGCTCTACCAAGAGTCTGTGGTAGATCCTAGTTATCAAGGAAACAATACGGCATCTTTATTTTCTGTTAAATTGCTAGTGTTAACTGTTGCCGACTCAAGTCGTCTTCCGCTCTCCATAACGACTAACACCCAGGCACCACCTACCAACTAGTTCCAACAGCCAGCAGACACCAGCCCGGGGTCTTTCTCCCCAACACCGTCCCTCAGACAGGGCTGTGGCCAGGGCTGGCCCTCCAGCAGCCCCCACAGCAAGGCAGGGTTGCCCCCAAACCAGCAAGGAGACACCTGAAGAGAAAGGAAAAACATAAATGAGGCCAAATTTTGTCAGCCAGGTCCTTCTCCAGAAATACTGCCTGGCAGATAAATACACTTAGTTCCATTTGCAGGGATCCCCCAACTGCAGAACAATTCCCTGTGGTGAACTAGCACCTCTGATGATATTTTCTATTGCTAGAATTTGCAAATCTGGCACTTCTGATGATCACTAGTGCCCCTGAAATCCCATGTGAAGTGCTGCTGGCCCTCTCAATCATTCTGCTGCTCCCAAAACACCTGAACACCCTCATCTTCTCTGCCCTGACACCTGCCTGTGAGCAGGAGATGGGGCTAGAAAGTACCAACCCTCAGGTACTTCTGCATACAACAAATGGAGCTTTCTGGCCTGAGAAAAATGGCTAAATTACAATGCTTGGAAGACAGTAAGAAAATTAAAGTACCAGGCACCTGTGCCTTTCCATTTCATTCTTTTAAAAAGAGATGTGCAACATCTCTTAGGAAAAACATAATTTTAAGAACCCCACTTTAGGGAGGGAGAGCAGGCTCCTCCTTCTACACTCACATGATTTTATGAACTGACAGTACTTATTTCTCCAAATATTTAAGAGCAGGCACAAATCAAACATGCTGTCACTATTCTGGTACCTCCTCCTGTGTATATTTTGTTCATCCAAAATGACCATTTTCTGTTAGGTTTCTGTACAAAATACATCCCTATTTAACTCACCACTAATCCTGCAGTCAGGGTGTACTGTCATCATGAAAAAAATCTAGCGCTTTCCAAAGGCCATTCAAAGTTGCTGCCTGGACAGGTAACATCCCTTTAGGAAGCACTTAACGATGTTCAGATTAACTAAAACCAGACACCTAATTGCAGCCACATCGAGGAGAGCTGACCTGGGGGATGTAGTGGCTGGTTGCTAGCTGTTGGAACTAGTTCTTAATTGCATTTTCTGTTTGTCCATCCACCTTCTTTTTAATTTTTGTTTAACTCAATAATGCAATATTGTTTTCCTCACCACTTCCAAATCCAGAATCCCATTAGCCCACCACGCTCATCCACTTTGCACTCCTTGGACACAAAGCTTTAACAATTGAACTGTATTCAGTGCATTTTAATATAAACTAAAAACACAATGCAAATGCAATACTTTTTAAAACATGGTATTTCGAAGTGTGTTATTGTATAGGGCTAAGTACTATCTCAGTATTTTGTGTGATTTCTGTATTCTGTGGGCTTTTCTTCACCTTAGCACCTTTGCACTAAGTTTTGTCACTGTAACCATTTGTAGAACTGCCACTGTTACAGTTTGCACTTATCCAGATGGGGTTTTTGGTTGGTTTTGTTTTGATGGGGGTTTTTTGTTTTGTTTTGTTTGTTTTGGGCCTTTTCTTTTTTCTTTTTTCTTTTTTTTTGTATATAATGAAGGAAAAACTGGAAATAATGTCAAGGTACCACAGCCATTTAAAAGTTCTAGAAAACTGCTGTAAAATTGTTCTGGACTATTGTAACTGTTTCCATAATTGACATTTAAGGGGGAAAAAAAAAATCAGACCACCAACCTCTGTGTGAGAAAACTTGCCTGCACTGAAATGCTGTTCTATGCTGGTTGTACTCAAGTGGTATTTTTTTAATAGTGAGAAGATTTTTTTTTTCTTTTTCTTTTTTTTTTCCCTTTTTTTTTTTCTCCTTTTCTTCATTTTTGTTCCTACATTTTAGGCTGTCTTCAGAAGTTACTGGCCTGGGGGCTCTGTAATGTATCTCATCATGCCCTAGTGCATTAGCCACCAGACAGGACTTTTCCAAAGCCCCATGAGACAATGCTTTCTATGGACTAATCTACAGAGGAGTTTCTGCCATTTCTAACTTTCTTACTATTCTGAGACATCAAAAGAAAATACTTCCTTTACTCTTTAAGCAACTGTGCTTCCTAACTCTTGTGTTGCTTTCATGACTGTTCCAGTTTTAACACTGTTGTGGCTCATAACATGAAGCAAAGACAAGTTATTTTTGGGGGTTAATTCTCATTGCTGTTCATGCTTTGGCTAATCTGTATTAAAGCATGGGCCGTTAGTGTTCTAAATCACTGTATTCAGCTAGAGACTCGACAGTAAATTAAATGAGACGTTTTTATAAATAAATTTTTTTCCTGATTAAAAACAAACAAACAAACAAAAAAAGACGTGGTAGCTTTGTGCATACAACTGTTGTGTTGTTTAAACTTTGTTCTTTGTAACCGAGTTGCTAATTTGTCATTTGAGAAGCACTATTTTATGGATTGTCAAACTAAGGTCACAGACAAATTGCTTGTTTTCATTAATGATTAAAGGTTTCATATCATCACGCTTCAGGCCCCAGTGCTCATTGGGAAAGA
>NW_008652446.1:11486-23472 GCF_000695815.1 Acanthisitta chloris
AATGTTAGAAAGGATGTTAGCCCATTGTCAGGGATGGTGAGTCTTTTCAGGATTAGATGGAGCCAGATTGTGGAGTTAGTAGAGTAAGCAGCATTTCTGCAAAACTTGATTTGGTTTTTGACAAAGTTGCTCTTTGAGAACTTCCCACACTGCATAGAAAAGACAAATCTGGCTGCTTGTTACAAGCAGCCACTGGTTTGTATCGCTCGTGTTTGCCCAAACTGATTTATAGATCAGATACTGGGGACAGAACAAGAACAAAAGAATGAACTTGGGTACTGAGTACAGTATGGCTAAGACCCTTCCTATTTTCCCATTCCCCAGCAGCACTTTCCAGTGACAAGGCTTCTTGACAGCACCTTTCACCCTGCCAGAAAACTAGCCCAGCAGCTGGGAGGAGCATGGCAATTTGCATTACAAGAGGGAGAATGCAGTGTTTGTGGCCCAGCGAACTGTCTCACCCCGCCCGGACACTGCTTGAGCCGTTCAGATCCTTCACTGGATCTGCAGTCATAGCCTCGAGTTACCTCTTCACACTCAGATGAAAGAAAGGGGCTGGCCCCAAGCTGTCGCTGCAGTACAGCACTTCTGGCTGTGCTCCAGCCATCTCTCCTCTTAGGGCACTCGCACTGCATCACATTTACTGCTTTATCCTCATGAGAAAGCAGAGCTTTTTGGCAGTGCAAGTGAGTAGCATCCTTAATGATGTGAGACTGATTCTACAACCTCCAACCCTACTCTACTAAGGTCTCTACTTGTCTCTAGGTATTTAGCTTGGGGTCCCACTTCCCTTCCTTGCCCCAGCTGAACTCTTGTGGGACATAGCACTATTATTTTCCACGGTCTCCAGGGTGCAGACAGCTCTTGGGTGTCATGGTCTTGAGTCTGAGCCTGGAACTACGTTATGACCAAGACGTGCATACAGACTTGGAGACCTGCAGAAGTCAACAGATTTTTCAATACAGATGAAGCCACAGAGCAACTCTTGACAATAAAGGCTGCTGAGGAAGATTACAGAACAGCTCATTGCACCCCGGTACCCTTGAAGCCTTACCCAATGTTGGCAACTAGCTATTCCAACCCTTACGTTAGAAGAACTAAAGGCTGTAGTACTAACCTTGATAAGCTCTCTACTATGACTTAAAATAGTTTTTTACTTAAAATATATTTAATTTCTTACTCTTGAAATGAGAGCCAAAGCTGCTTTCACAGTAGAGCCCTCCATGCCCTTCATTTCCTCAACAGCAAAACCTATTTCTATGGCTAGTCTGGCTAGTGTAAACGGAAAAAAAAAAGAACATTATTGCAGCTCAACACTAAGTAGGTCAAGGCTTTGCTCTCCCAGTAAAGCTGCCAGGCAAAGGGCAGCAGCAGCTCTGTGGTGTATAGTATCTTTCACATTAATAATTCACATGTGCCTTGCAGAATCAGCTAGAAAAGACTGAGATTTAAACAAATTAGTGCAGGGGCACAAGGTAAAATAAAGACACATGGACAAAGAAAGGAAGTCTTTTGAGAGGGTTTTTGCAAAAAATACAGGCAAAAATGTGATAAAAATCTAGGGTAATTGAGGACTCATTTTAATTTCATTATTTTAATTGGAAAATATTCCTGAATGGCAAGAAAAAGCTCCTGAATAGCTTTAATATACAGAACAGGCAAACAAAATGCAAGAAGGTACATCTGGAGGAGAAAAAAAAGTAAAAAAAAATAAATTATTATCCAAGATAGAAACTAAACCACTCATGCCCAAAGGTAGATAAGAGGCAGCATGTACCCAATGTGAAAAGGTCACTGGCCACTCAACTGTGAGTTTCCAAATGAAAGACAGCACAAGTTCTGCAGCTTTCACATCATCAAATTGGTACTAGGCTTCTGGCAAGTATCTCCAATGAATTCAAGCAGCTCTGTTCTGTTTCTCAAGTGAAAAAAAGAGAAAGTATGAATGCTGGCTGGAACAGTCAACCAGAAGGGAAACAAAGTTAGTCCACTAGCAAAATGCAGAGTGCTTTCTATTCTCAGGCATAGTCAGAAGGCTTCTGTGGGCCCCATGGTGCATGTTTGTACCAGTCAAGACTTCTAAGAAGCTAACAACATAAATCTCAGTGGTGCCATCAATGTAGGCACCCAGAAAGTGCCTCATCCTCAGCAGGCTGCATGGGCAAGGTGTTCCTGTCAGCTTTACAAGACAGTCTTAAAGCATGTGCTGAACCTTCCCCACCCACACCAGGCAGAAATGGAAATGTCCCTGTTGCTTTTATTTTTAAATACCCAGCAGTATGAAAACAAGAACACTTCTGTAAGATGGGGAAGATCCAAATCCAGTTTCTCCCATTGCCTCAATCTCAGCTGAATGTATTTCAGCACTATTTATGCACTTGGAACAGGACATTCCCCTTCTCAGATGAGTGCCACAATTATTGGAACAACAAAGTCACATATGCTTACTAATCCAGTCACTTTACAGTGGAACAGCTTCTACAGGAAGAGACTGGAATCGTTAGGCTGCTCAACCAGATCACACAAAGTGTATGTTCAAAGGACAGCACAGAGAGGAGGGATTTGACAGAGATGTCTTATACCCTCTGTAACTGCTGTAACCACTAATTGTGCAAGGCATTAATATCTCCACTATATTTGTGGAACACCTGGTTTAGATGTCTACACAAAGGAACTGCTCACATTTCTTTTCACAGCTATCAGGCCAGGATAGTTCTAACCGAAGTGATGAACTGAAGATCAAATGAAGGCAGATACTGAAACACTCCTTCACACCTGAAAATTTCAATCTCTTGGCCTGAGCAACACTTTCTATGGGTACAAGCACATCCCGCCGTTCTTGGCACTGAGGTGTACTTAATTCCTTGGTTCCAGGAAGGAACACAGTAATGTTGATTAAATCAGTTTCTGCATCAATGCATGTGTCCTGTCACTCTACAGACTGGCATATGTCATAAGACAGTAACTGAAATCAAAGAGAAGTGTCAAAATCATTTGATGGTACCTAACAAAAGGGAATTTCTGTAGCATTACATACATTATGGTTGCTCATGACAGCAACAACGTGATTCCTACAATGTCTGATTTTCTAGTACAAGCTTTATTGATTATAAGAAGAAAGTATTTTTAGTGCTGAAAATATTTGAGTAATATGATTTTTCTCATGAGACCTATTTCTAGCTCAGTGTTTTTAAGATGATAAAATGCAGATGATTTATTTATAGTGGCATGTAATGAGCAAAATTTGTCTCTGCTCAAATTGAATTATTGGCAGGGGGCCTGGCCAAAGCTAATGTCAATGTTCTTTTTGATCAGTATTTGCAATTCTGAAACAAATTTTAAAGTTATATGTTGCAGTGGAGGAATTACAATCATGTTAACAAATGAGAACATTGTTTGGTTTGTTGTTATTTTGGTTTGGTTGTTTTGGTACAGTCACTTTTGAGCTCCTTTTTACCAGATACAGACCTTTCTCCACATCTGCTTCTAAGTCATGACAGCAGCAGCTTATTTCTTCCAGGGCAGGAGAGAAGCTAGCACACTCATTGCCATTTGTGACTGACTGCACTTGCCAGAGAAGAGCTAACTGTCACCAGCTGGCAGCTGTAGCTGTAGTTAGCTGCTCCCTGCAGAGCTGTTACTTGGAACTCCATTTCAATCATGAAAACACACACATGCACACCCATTCTGGCCCTGGAAGTTACTTACCAGTTTCAAAACCACTGAGATGGGGAATCTCAACTACTTTCTGGTGGCATAAAATTCCACAGTTCATAGGTTTGGGCAACAGTCTCCATTATTACATCAATAAATAAGGATTACAAATGTTAAGTCTTCCCCCTTATTTCTGATTCTTCAGTTTTCTGGAAGTTCTAGAGATCCGAGAATTAAATATTCTTCTTAATTCCAATGAAAATTTCATTTTTAATAGCAGCTATGGACGGAGATAGTTATTAGGACTACTTTCATCTTAATTGTTTAAAAACAGAATTCAAGGAAGAAATTAAGGAAGTCTCTATTTTTTGAAGCAACTATTTGCTCTGGTTAATCATCTGGCTGAACAGCTCATCAGAAGTACTTAACATTGCTTTCTAAAACTGAAGACAGATTATAAACTAATTATGCTGATGTTTTTCTTAGCTTGACTACTAAGCAAGGTTAGGATATTACCTTTTCCCTTACAGCCATGCTACTTCCATTGCTAAAACAGGATTTCTTGCCTCCTTGACACAACAGCACATATATGTCAATGGTCACAAAGGGCATAGATAGCAAAGTCACTCCCATCATCTTCACAAAGCTCTCTAAAAACTTTCTTTCAAATGCTGAAGAAATGTACAGTTGTAAACAGTAAGCTCTGTAAAACTTGGTTACAACACGATTTGTAGATCTGTGAGATTCCTCCAAGGAAAAGAACACCAACTCCTAGACAAGAAACAACCAAGAGGGACCAACACCATCAGTTACTACCCCAGCAATGCCTACATCCACTGCCTGGTCCATCGCCTTTCAACAGCTTATGCAAAGATAATGAATAGAATGTTGAGTGATCTGGTATTGATTCCTGCCATCTACTCCTAATAATAACATTGGGCTGCATTGGTTTGGATTTGAACGTATAAGCTCCCTGCACTGTAACTAAACTCACTGCGTTTAGCTTCTTACCCCAAGACACCTCTAAAGATGGGGCAACTGAACCAAAACAGCTGAACTGTTTCAAAGCTCAGTTCATTTCCTACTCCTCTGCAGCTGAAACCATGACTTGCAGATTCATGTACGAAATTAAAGTTACAGATATATGTACAAAATGGAAGTTATAAACTCAGAGACTGACACTTGTATACTGTCAAAACATGCATGCCCATGATGCTCAGTGTAACCTGACATTAATCACATCTATTTTTCTGATATGAAGCCAAATGCAGAGAGTGGTTCTGAAGCTCAGAGTTAACAGGCTAGTTAGTGTGCTTTGGTGAGTGGGGTCAGTGAAAAGCAAAGATAAACAGAACAATTAGGAACAGCTTGGCTCTTCTCAGAGGGAAATTGGGGGCACATCTTCTGTTTTGTTGTGACAAAGACTATCATCCATCTGTTAATCCTGTACCACCCTCTCAGCTGGACATTCTCTTTACAGTGATATATAGACCTAGAGGTATTTCACTGCAGCATCATAAACACCGATATTCAAATGTTTCAAGCTATCGAAGGGCATTTTGTTTTAGTTTTAGCCCAACTGAGTTTCTCCAACCTGTCCTAACATTCATTATTTATTTCAATACTGTCTGAACACTTATTCTGTATTTCAATACTCTCTGAATGTTTGCTATCTCAACGATAGTACCAAATCATGTAAGACTGCAGTGTTACATCAAACCTTTTAGCAGCAGCAGCTACTTACACGTACGGTTCTTAAATCAACCAAAATCCAACAGCAGTAATGCAGCATATGTGAGCAGGAATACATGGATGCACCAAACTGCTACAGACCATTCCTTGAATTTTAACAGCTTTATACATATAAAGAGCTGAACCCAAGGATCATGGAATTCAGGAGGCCCAAAAAACCCCCATCTCACAATACAGAAAGGGATCCCACCATATGAAGTTTTTTGTCCAAAACAGGCAAATCCAACACCTAACTTTAATTTTAAACTTTACTGCTTGGTTAATAAACATCTGAGGCAGTACCTGAATGCTCTCATGAGAGCAAGGCTTGTTTTCTCCCTTTAAAATCTCACTAACTAGTTTTAAAACTAGAATTGTAAAAAAAGCAAAATGTTGACCTGTTCCTTCACGACTTTTTTATATAAGCCAAGCCACACATTTCTCCTGGTTTTTCAAAGTCCTCAGCAAATCTGAAATGTTTCAAGATTTGTAAAAGTAAAAAATAATTCAGTAAAAAAAGAAAAGAAAAAAAGAAAAAAAGAAAAAAGAGACACTTACCAAAGCTCAGGGTAGTTCTGCTTTCCATGTCCCAGGCTTGTCAAGTTTGTTGGTTCTTGATTTTACTTAATCTGTGTTTATCAGAAGAGAAATCAAGTTTAGAGGCTCTCTGTACTTAACATAATATTTTAAGAATATTTCCAGTATTTACAGCTAAAGAAGTTACTGTACCTCCTCAGTTTCCAGTGCAGTACCTTCCTCTCTGGCATTCTGTCACTCTATGATTTAGTTATGCAGATATGTAACTGCTGTGTTTCATCCATTCCTCTGGTTCAAGAAATGTGAGTTATGCTACGTGATGGCTGCACTAAGCAAAACAGGATACTATAAAGAAAAACATTCAGCACTCCCTATGACACATCACAGAGTGTACACTGTGGAGAAGGTGTAGCTCAGCGTATCTGAGCTTAGTCTTTACACATACAGAGAAACTGTAACAGATCCTGAAAAAAAATGTACATATTTTATTGGGAGCTGGGACAGTGGACAGAAGAGCACTTATAAATTTTAAGATAACATAAATGCATAATATTTTCCTAACCCCGCCCCAATCTGGGAAAACTCCATGGACTCAAGTCCATGGAATTTTCTAAAGACTAAGCAAGTCCTTTACTTCTATACACAATAAGCCAAGTCTCAAAATTACCAGGTATAGCTAATGCCTCCAAAAACTTAGAGGTTCTTTACAGAATTATTAATCCCATTAAAATACTTCTGGTAGGAAACCAGTAATTTTAATAGGAAAGGTGCATCCAATATTGGAAAACATTTGCAATATACAGTTTTTACAGCAAGTAATACACCACTGTAGATCAACAAAGATTTTATTTTTTAATACCTTGGCCCTTTATTATCTTGTGATCCTCTTTAAATAAATAGTTAACAAAAGCTTCTCACTTCTAACAATGGAAGTAACGTCACTGATAAAAAGAATATCAACTATGTTGCAGAAATGCTACAACAAAGCCCCTTTCACCCGCCAGTCTTGAGACAGCAAATCCTGCAGTTCTTCTTCATCTTCACTACCAATATCCTCTTCCTCTTTCTCTTGTGCTGCTCTTAATCTCATGGCTTCCTTTAACGTCTCCTTCATCTCGTCCTGTCGGTTACGCAAAAGCTCAACGCGGCGATAACATTCACTGTTGAGAAGTAAACCACCTGTTAACCCTTGTGGCCTTTCCACATTAATCTGATTGTGCACAGTGATGGGTTTGGTTTCTCCAACTTTGGATAAAGAAACTTTACAGCTTCCCATCAATTATAAAAATAAGCTTTCAAGATGCTAGTGCACCTTCCCTATGTTAATCAAGTGGAAACACACCGGAGGAGAGGAGAGGTGTGGTCAGTTCTCTAGCAATGAGATCTAATCCAAATATTTAACAACTGCAATAGCGCCACAAATCATTCTGCAAAAAGCACAGAACCAATATCCAGTCCCACACAAGAAGAGACACCATTCTTGACTCCCCTTACGCTTTTCATATATGGTAGAAAGCTGAGGCATCCATTTGCTATCAATTTTGATAACCTAGTGGTGGCATCTCTGAAAATAAAAAAGCAGCACAAGTGTTCAGATTCTTCATCTGCTTCCTGCGTGCTGTAACAGAATATTTGAAGCAAATGCAATCCAGAAGTTTCGGTTTTCCATTTACCTAAAAAGTTCTGTCCTTGAAATATGTTTTATAACAATTATTTAAGCCATTTTAAACAGGGTATTTTGTTGAAAATGTCAAGTAGTACTGGCCAGATTAAATACATCTTTGCTCCTTTCATTCCTATTTGCTAAGAACAGTTGACAAGGAAAGATTACTATCTGGATCCTGTTTCCCCTTGCATACCTCCAATACAATTATTTACAGGCAGTCACAGCTGAAGATTTGAAAACATGAAATGTCCCTGGAATTAATCAGATTTTGATCCGAGTTTGAAGTAACCTGCATTTAAATACACTCAGAAGACAAGGCCACAAAAAGTCTTTTAAAATCTGTTTGAAATTTTCTTTTGGGGGGGTGGGGGGGATAATTATGGTAACAAACTTGAAATTCTCTACAAATCTCTGAATTTGGTTCGACATACTATAGCAGCCTTAGCTACTGAGATGAATGAACCCTCAGAGAGAGAGGCAGGTTTAGCTCAAGCCCTCTCTAGAATTACATGAACACTGTTAAAACACATTCCTGTAATACCATGGCTCACTTTGAACTCAATGCCATTGCTATTATAGGCTGATTATGTGTAGCATGTAAATCTGCCCAGATGGCCTACATGTTGCTTTAATTTTTAGCGTCTTCTTTTTGTTGCAAGGTTCATTAAAATCAGAATTCATCTTTTTCTCTTCAGTCACTACCATTGCCATAATCACTGTTAATCAACGTGTTAAGCCACATGATAATGGTAACGATCTGTTCCACTAAGCTGTAGTTCAGGTTACTTGAGTTTAAACTAATGCTTATCCAGCTGCCACACAAAACAAACCAAACCACTTCATGTAATGTAGTGCACCACTCAAGAAAACCTTTAAGTAAACTTTTACTAGAAAAGTGAAGAGTTTGGCACAGAAGGGGACGTTTTCAGCACACCACATGAATGGTCAAAACAAATCCTGTTGAAATTTTGATTGCAGTGCAGAGTATCAGACCTTGTTTTTTTAAAATGTTCACATAGATTCGACATCAATCAAAATTCCCATAGAAATACAAATTAAGGCATTTGACAGGGGGAAGGGGGACTGTTCCAAGAATTTGCCTTCTGTAGTTTCAGTGATTCCAGTGCATTATCTTTTCGGAAAAAGTTACATAACTTTGCACCAAAATTCATGTTTTTATTAGGTATCACTCTGCAATTTGAGGGAGTCTGTCCTTTAAATATTTAGGTGATTAATGAAAGTAGTGTCACAGATTACAATTAAAGATGTTTTCATCACTCTAGTCAACTAGCAGTCCATTACTGCTGGAGAACAGAGAGTTTGAGGAAAAATTGATCTACTTACATCTGCTCATCAATTTCTTCAATCTGGCGATCTAGTCGTCCCTCCTCATCATCTTCTGCCACTATTGCTTCTGAAATCTAAACCAGAAAAGCACTAAGAAAATCCACCTTTGTCCTGAATTCCACTTCTGTTCCTTTATGATGTCTATGTCTTCCCCTCCCCTCTACCTCAAGTCAGTGTCAATCTCCTAATACTTATACTCCCACCTTCACAAGGGCAAATACAGAAAAAAAAAAAAAAGAGTCTGGTTTAATTTGAAATGGGAATGTTTTTGCTCAAAAGTAAAAGTAGTTTGGCTGCTTTGGGGTTAACCTTTTGAATTTTTCAATACGCTACGATTTGAAACTGAGCATAAACAAACTGCACACATCCAAAGTCTGAGGTTGAAACAGGAGCTCTATCCCAACACTTGGGACTAAATTACACACACTTATTGAACATATTGCTTAAATATTCCCGCTAGATCCCGAAGTGTTTCTAACCTGTTATTTTTTTCAGCATATACTTTCTCAAATCTGAATGTCTGGGAGATGCTATGCAATCAATGGTCCACGCATAACTGAGAAGATTCCTCCTAAGCTGAAGAATTATCTGAATGGCTTATGCTAGCAAAATGTATCCACCACCGCTTTTGTATGAACATTCGCTCTGTTTATAGTGCTGACTGCTTTAAAATGAGCAATGAGAAATTTTTCTGCACCACTTTTCTTAGCAGTGGACATACTTACAATTAAAATTTAAACAAAAGGAAACAGCAAATACTCTAGGGGAAGACTGAGAACACCAAATATCTCTAGTACAGTTTTATGTTGTACAAAAGGGCAGATAAAAACCTGCTGCGGGAAGACTTTCCATGCAATGCTAACCAGTAAAAAATGGAAATACAGAAAAACTGTGGCCAATTTACATGTCTCACTCACAAACTCTTTTGTCACTTTTCCAAATTTTGAGGTTCCTTTCCAGTACATTTTAATTAACCATGAAACCCAGGTTACCTACACTTTATAGATAACTTTTGAAAAAGGCAGACAAATGGGTGGTGTTTTGTTCTGTGTTTGTCCAGGTTAAAATATGGATATATCTCTAGATCTAGAGAAGAGCTCACAATTGCATCCTGTTTGGATGCAGATGCTGATCTGAGGTATATGCTATCTTATTTAAATACACTTTAACAAATGTAAATAGATACATACTGCTGACTGGATCCTGACTAAAAGTTTTTCAACTTAGTTTTCTTTTAAGTGGGAAATAGAAGGAACCCTTTGCTCATTTATAAAGTGCATTTAACCACACACTGCATCGAAACAAACAGCTGACAAATGCAGATGTCAGTCATTCTGCAGAGCTGCATGAAACTGTTGTTATATTGTGTATAGTATTTAGAATCAATAAAAATAGATTCCATTACTTACTGTGTTGACCTGTCGCATTGCCTTTTGAAATTCATCCCATTCTTTGTCCATCTGATCCTTTGGAGCATCAACTTTTCGCACCTAAGAAACATGAAAAAACAGGCCTATTAACTGTTAATATCTAGTGACCCTTTGGGGCACTGTAAAACAACTGGAGAAACAGGAAAAATTATGCTGCGCTATCAGAAAAGTCTGGTTGACATACCTCACTTTAAGTAATGTACGTAAGCTAGAGAGTGCAGCCGCACAACCATTCTGGAGGAAAAACCTGCCTCCACTCCTGGATTAAAACAACATCTGTGACTGCAGCATTAAAGAATAATTGACTAAGAATGGCTGGTGTAGAATGGCTGGAGTAACAAAAGTGACTCTGTTAATCTGACGGTCTGTAAGTTCACTGTGTCTGGTGGTAACTTTTTCATTCTTCTGTACCCTGCCTGTTCAGTTGCATACAGTAACCATTTCACAAGCCAAAAAGCAGTAAACTATTTGCCTTTGGCATAACATAAAAAGTATCAAAGTTTTCAGTCACTAGTCTGCTGGTGTTAGATAGTCTGACTGTATTTCAAATCTAGTCTAATTTTGTGGGCTAACAAAAACTGTACAGCTACAAACCAATTTTAATGACATGTAAAGCTTTTTCTTCTGCGGTAGATGACGTTAGTTACAAAGACATGAAGTCTGAAAAAGCAGTAGCTGTAAGAATGTGTTTAAGATCTACAGCTAAAGTAATCAAAACCAGATTGCGCTTTTAATGCAAATAAATAGACAAGATAATCTACCTGTGTAATCAAAACTTCCACAATTCAAGACTGGAAGATGTGGCATAGCACATATGTTAGATGACAGATTATGCCTGACTCAGGATGGGGTAGAAATTATATAGCTAGGAGAACTAAGCAGTTTGAACATAATAATTCATGGCACCATCTTTTTACATTAGTTTTATTTTTTCTATATTCTTTCTGCTCTTTTGGTGACACATCAGTCATCATCATGGAAAACAGAAGAGTTTGGTACGTTTTGTTCCTGAGTGACTATATAAAATCTACTAGTGTGAATTAAGTTTATAGAATAATTTAGAAGCTTCCAAGCAAACTCCTACTGGGAAGTAATAGTCCTCATTTCATTTTTCTGTTCTGTGATTATTTCTATCATATGTGTATGTATTGTGTTACTATGCATTGTGGTTGTCTTTTGTAATTCATAATTATTTGTATTTCTTACAATAAATTTAAACACTAAAGTTATTATCTTTTCTTGAAATATTTATCTAATCCAGAATTTATATGCTTTATAAATTCCTGATGTAAATAACCAGTATTTTTCACGCTCATAATCTCCCTTCCAGATGTTAATTCTTAAAGTAATTATTTTGTGTATCATCCAACACAGAACCACTGCAGCCATCTCAATATAACTGATGTCACAAACACTTTCCTTCCTCTGAGCATAACTACACTCAGAAAGGGCTGATTATAAAGACAAGCATCTGCAAGCAATTCAAGGAAGAGATTACTGGCATAGGTATCCACTTGTAAGTTTTACCAACTGAGGTGATAACCAGAACAAAGATCACTAACCATTGTCCTTGTAAACCTGGTTAGTCCACGGATATAAGATTTTCCTTTGCCTGCCTGGC
>NW_008652446.1:23493-29912 GCF_000695815.1 Acanthisitta chloris
CATGGTGAAACAAATGTAACACTCCAATTAGTCATATGCAAACAAAAAAGAAAACCCCGAAACAAAAAAAGCCCCTGAGAAAACCAAACAACCAACACAAACAAAAAATTCAATATTCAGAACATCATTATTCAAAACTATTCACATATGACAACATGTGGCCATGAGTGGTGCCAGAAGAATCTTGCCAGAGCAAAAAAGACACCTGAGCTTGTTAACTGGGACAGTGGAACTAACTGAAGATAGTCTCCAAATTAGAAGTCATGGCTTGACCTCACAATCCAATTTAAATAGACCAGCAGCCTTCCACTGTGTGAACAGGGAAATACACTCAAGGAAAATAAAAAGGACTTGAGCCCACAACACTATCATTTCAATAAAGAAAGCATGAAAATCATCAAATCTCCGGCAAATTTTAAAAACCAAAACAAAAAAAGAGTTGTATTTCAAATATCAGTGTTTGTTTTGGTCATCATTTGGCACTGTGCAAGTTGAAGGAAGTATGAATGATTTTGGTCACAAATTCAAGATTTTTATTTGTGAGGTTTGTTTTTTGAGGAATGAGTTAAATATCCACATTTCTTCTCTTTTCAAAAAAAAAGCCCCAGAGGGGTAAAAGACAAGAAGGCTGAAGACCAAGTTCACTGTTGTAGTATGCCAGTACTACAGGTCACAGTGTATGTCATAATCTATCTATCTGCATTCTAACAGGATGTTAGGATGTATCAGTCACTTTTCAACAGAATCTCTCAAAGGACATTAGAGAACTGTTTTTATATCCCCAATTCCAAAGTAAAATTCAACATACATATTAGGTGAAACGCTTCTCCTGGGATGACTCAAATCAATAAATAAAGGTAGACTGACCAAATCTCAGCCCAGCATTTTGACCAACAAGTAACATTTCTTTAAGAGTCATAAAGGAACCACAGTCAAAAATACCTTCCAAGAGATAATTTAACAAGCTCTTCCTGCCCACCTCCATGCCTCTTCATGTTTTCTAACTGATACAGAATGAATGTTCAAAACTGCACCAGGGGAGGTTCAGGCTGGACATTAGGAAGCATTTCTTTACCAAGAAGGTGGTCAAACACTGGAGAGGTGGTCGATGCCCGAAGCTGTCAGTGTTTAAGAGGCATTCAGACAATGCCCTTAACAGGCTTTAACTTCTGGTCAGCCCTGAAATGGTCAGGCAGTTGGACTAGATGTAGGTCCCTTCCAACTGAGACAGTCTATTCTAGTCTAAATAGATTAGTCATTTTCTTATATTCCAGCATGACAGATTACCTGGCAAAGCATCCTTACTACTCAGAAAATCATTACATCTGGCAGAGGGAAATTCAGGAGCATAAAAAGAGTAGATCACTTACTTTTGCATCCACTTCAGGATCATCAAAGAAACCTTCTGGCAAAGCTTCAGCAGTGTTTTCCTTCCTGAAATATTTGATTACTATTAACCCAAGTTAACACTTTACAATCTGCTTTACTGCATAGTTAAAAATAGTCAAGAATAAAATCCATAATCCTTTATACAAGGACCTAGAAATAGAGCAAGTTTTTTAAGCTCTGAGTTTTACCTACAACCATTAAGACTTCCTTCTTCAGCTTGGTCTTACCTAACTTACAAGGAACTGCACAGAAAGGTTTAAATCTCACTGTCAAAACAAGAGCTATAGCTTAGGTTTCTTAAGCTGTTCCTTCCAGCATGCTGAGCACCCAAACATTTTAATAGCACAGTCACTAATTCTGAAAGACTAATCCACTGTCTAAAAAAGTGCTCAAGTGAGCTGAGCCATTACTACAGAACAAGCAAACAGTTTTCTTTAGTAAGTGAAAGGCAGTGGTTGACTTTAAGCTTCCAAAGTACCCTGTGTTAAAATCTGCAAATAGAGATGTCTAACAGACACTCTGTGGCACTGCTCCATCTCTTACCCTGTCCCTAGGATGCAAAACAACTGTCTGAAACAATGCTAGAGGCTGACATATATACAAACTATTCTGAATGCAACTTAACAGTATGACAGATTTCTAAGTGATCACAGCCTACATTTCCTGGAAGAGTAACATTTATTTATAATTCCTAAAACTATCAATATTTGATTTGATTGCTTACCTTTCTACTACCTTCTCTTGTATCTCTGCTTTCTGTATGGATCCTGAATGGGAAACTACAGGAGCAGCTGGAACTTTGCTGTCAAAGAAGTCTATAGGAAAAGACATAAGTCTATGACAAAAGGAACAGCTGTTCAAGAATTTGATAAAATTCTGTCTAGACAGGAATTTCAATTAATACCTTACTGAATCAAGCGGAGAACAGCCAGACATTATTTTATTTGGCAGCTTCAAACAAATCAATTAGAACATAAAATCAACAAGCACACTGAAAAACCACCACACAGTAATAAACTAGCAAAGAATCTTGTTTCTCTACTTCCAGTATTACACACCCTAACCAGATAATGAAAACCCTTTCATCACCAGTTGAAACACAGCTTATCCTTACTGAACCACTTACTATTTCATTCAGCATTACCTGGAGGCAGAGAATTAGCTATCACTTCTTGAGTTGGAGGTGGAATTTCAGTTTTATGCGTCACGGAAGATTTGCTTGACTGTTCCTGTTCCTCCTCTTCTTCATCATCATCATCATAATTTCCTGACAATAAACTGGGACCCTTTGAAAGCTGTACATTGGCACTGTCTTGCTCTGCTTCATCAAAAAAATCTGCTGGCAGCCTAGTAAAGAGCCCACAATATAATTACTTCAAACTTCATAAAAATCAGTTCCGGTCTAGTACTTGAAGCTTAGTTACTCTATGAGCCACAGGAGCAGTTAGATCCAGTGCAAAGCCCTAACCTGCACAGCTGCCAATGCAGCCACTGTCTGAAGGCAGCACATGCTTGGGGCTTTTGTTTTAAGCTCCCCAAAAATGCTCAGGTTAATTCTAAAAGCACATTCCAGTTCCCTTTTTCTACTTAAATATTCAGTATCCGAAACAGTAATAAAAATAACCCATAACAAATTGCATTTTAAGTAATTCTTTTTTTCACATACAAAGTAATTTGCATCACAACTACTTTTTTTGGGTACCTACTGCTGCCCAGACCTGCAGCTCAGAACAGCCACACAGGCTCAGCAATGAGAAAACCCAGATTTGCTTGGAATAGCCTCAGGCCTTCAAGCCAAACACTTTTCCAGATTAAACTAATCATACCAATGAGTAAAAAATGAACAAAGCTCTCAGGTGCTAACTTTGCACACAAACTCTAGATTTCTACAGGGTAACGGCACGTAATATCTATGCAAGGTAATTTATCCTGTGAAGAACTGTATCGAAAACCTGCAGGTCTCATGTGAAATCTACCAACCCCACAAAGATGTCCAGATACTGTCAAATTTTTAGTGCCAGTTAAGATGCTTAACCCAATTCCTTGAAATTAAATACAGTCCTATAGTTCTGAGAGTTTAACTGCAGGATATGCATTTACATTAAGTGACAAAAACCATCTTAACAAAGATCTGTTGATGATGTTTGTTAGTAGTTTTTGTGAATAAATATCATTTAATTATACAGTCAAAATTTGTCTTCATTTCAGACTACCACGTCTTCAGCAGTGTGCTAGCACTAAAGATGAGTGTGCATGTCACATCTAGTTAAGTTCATGCCAGCAAACTGTGTAACACCACTGCATGTTAATCCTTAAATGTCTGATAGTGACAGTAAATGAATTCTGTCTTCTCAGAGACTCTAAGGGTTGATATGATTTTCTCATCTGCACTGAGGAAGATGCTGCCATGTCCAGGAATATTTCCCATTAGAAAATGAGCAGCAGCTGGGATCTGCTGATTCTCTGAATCTTTATCCTCAGCTAGGAAGGATAGATGAGGAAGAACTGGGTGAGAATGCAGCCACTGGCAGTTACAAAAACCTCATATGTGATAAGATCTACTTACCCAGATGTAGACGTATGTGGCTTTTCATCTGTACCTGTGTAAGAGTCAAGAGTCACTTCTTAAAATCTATGCTTTTACAGGAAACATCCCTCAGAGTCCTACTACAGCCACAAGTTCACAAATGCACATTCATGTATTTCGTGTATTTACATGTCTAGTAGCACCAAGGGAAAAAACCAACTACCTTTCCTTTAGCAAAAACTTTGATGGGTGGTTTGAGGCAAACCAGTGACTTGATCCCACTGAAAAGGACTAGCATCACTTCTTGGCAAGCACTTCTACTGCTTTGCTCACTGTTTGTGGTTCTGTTAGGGTCAAGCCCACAGTTCCTTGACCCAATTTAAGCCAATAACCTGGAAGAAAACTAGGTAAACTACCAAAACCACAGTTTTCTCCTGATAGTAAACCCACGGAAAAAGAGCAAGATAGACTTTTTCTCTTTTCAGCAGCAATGGGCTGATATTAACACAACACTCTTGTGTATTCACTCTCACTTCCAGAGGAAAAAAAACCAAACCAAAAACATTCAAGATGTAAAATGGCTAGATTCTAGCAAGTGCTTGATAAGAGGGTTTTTTTGCAGCATCTATGCTCCCTGTGAAGACAGGCTGAGGAAGCTGGGGCCATTCAGCTTGGAGACGAGAAGGTTGTGTGGAAACCTCATAGCAGCCTATCAGTATCTGAAGGGCCTACAGGGGAGCTGGACTGGAGAGGGTTGTTAGGAGCTCCAGTGACAGAACAAAGGGTAACAGGTTCAACTGAAGGACTGGAAATTTAGGTTACATATTAGGAAAAGGTTTTTTACTGTAAGGCTGGTGAAACACTGGAACAGGTTGCCCAGGGAGGTAGTGGCTGCCCCAGCCCTAGCAGTGTTCAAGGCCAGGCTGGATGAGGCTTTGAGCATCCTGGTCTAGTGGGAAGGGATCCCCAGTGACAGAACAAAGGGTAACAGGTTCAACTGAAGGACTGGAAATTTAGGTTACATATTAGGAAAAGGTTTTTTACTGTAAGGCTGGTGAAACACTGGAACAGGTTGCCCAGGGAGGTAGTGGCTGCCCCAGCCCTAGCAGTGTTCAAGGCCAGGCTGGATGAGGCTTTGAGCATCCTGGTCTAGTGGGAAGGGATCCCTGGTCATGGCAGGGGGGCTGGGACTAGATGATCTGTAAGGTCCATTCCAACCCCTAAAATTCTATGATTCTCTCCTTACCTTTTACCCTCTTTATCTCTGTATTTTCTGTGTCAACAGATTTTCTCTTGACAGGGTGAGACGATGTGCCAGCAGCTGAACCAGTTGTCGTCTGCTTTGTACCTTTTAATTCTGCAACTCTCTGTAAAAAAAGTAAAAATTCAGGACTCTTTCCTAGCAGCAACTTCTGGATTGCAGCTTAAAACATACTGCTTTTAGGACAGCTTATTGAAGTGAGTTAATATCTTTCCAGAATAGATCAGTGAAATAGATACCACAGACACCAAAACAAAGACCAATGTTTCTGTCAGCCTCTGGAATGATGTGACACCAGGCAACAGGAACTGACACTTGCACAAGGAAGGCTGCAGGTGAAAGAAAAGAATGTGGCACTGACAGCAGTAAGACAGAAAACTAAAAAGCAGGAAGGTTGGACTAAGGTCCTGGAATATTAAGTGTTTTAAAGTTAAAATATAGCACTAGCATTAAAGACATATCACTGTGCCTTGCCACAGTTATCTAGTCTGAAAACAGGCAGTGAACTAGGAATTCTTCAGTTCCTTTGGTGTTTTCCTCAGTACTTGTAAAATTAAACACAATCTCTCAGTTTCTACTAAGAAGCAACAGCAGAATTTAAAAGGATAAAAAAAACCCCACTCAGATTTAAGGTCACATCCAAGTTATAAACTCCCTGAACTGCTTTACAAATTCTTCATTTTTACTGCTAAATTACAAAGAGGAAAACAAAAAGTGCATTTTCTTAACCACATGTCACTTGACAACACATAGGTACCACAGCAACCCCAAGGAGGGTTTCCAAGTTTGACCTGCAGACAAGTTACAGCTAAAGGAATGGGAACTGCTTCACCCTAAGAGCAGGTGCCTTTGAAAGACAGGGCACCCCCTTTTAAGTGTTGGCCTTTCAATCCCTGCACAGGCCTTAATGAAACAGACACCTGACGAAAACAACCGGGCCTGTTTGTGCACGCAGGAGCAGCAAACCCCCCGCCCCGTTAAAACCCTTGACCTTTTCCCGCGCTCCCCTGTTACTGCCCAGCCACAACGCCGCACCGAGGACCGAGCCCGGGCTCCGGCCGAGCACCGGCACTCACCTCTCGGTGCTGCTTGCCCAGCACGTGTGTCTGCCACAGCAGTTCGCTCTTCACGGGCGCGGAGCACAGGGAGCAGCTCAGGTGCCCGAGGCTGTTGTACGTGTCGGACGCCGTTAAGGGAAGCAGCGCGCCGCGACGGACACCCGCCCTGCCCTCCCTGCCGCCC
>NW_008652447.1:0-2864 GCF_000695815.1 Acanthisitta chloris
CTTTAGAGCTTTCTTCTCCTTATCATAAGTATATTGATGTTTGACATGAATTGTGCCATTTTCAGTGAGTCTGGAAACGGAATCTGAGAATATTTTAGACATGTGTAGGTATTACCTGTGAAAGGTAAAATGAATAAGCCCCACAGTGATGTGATGACTTTTTTCTTTTTTTCATAGCTACAAGATGTTAATGGTAAGTGAAAATACTGTTGATTTGAGAACATGCAGGAACATTTTTTTTCTGTCCTGATAACTGATTCATTTCACATGCACAATAAATGACAAAATAAAGTAATTTTTCATCAGGAGGATTCCTGTTGAGGGATCTGCAATATTTATTCTTTTCACCACAATCACTCCTTGTACTTAGGCATGGTACAAAATAAAGTTAAGGCCACTTTCAGCTACTGCTCTGACATATATCGTTGCTTGTCCACACCACAAAATGTCTGGTGGTAAGGGGGAAGATGGACAACATGGCTCCCTGTGCACTCTCAGCACTCTCAGGGACTGCTGACACAGTTTGGGACAGGAACTGCAGCTTTCTGTTTTTTTGAGGAGTCCTCCTGTCCAAGGCAGAAGGCTGAGTCTCTGCCTTATTTTAAATGAGGTGACACAATAGGCCTGTGTGGATGAGGAAGCTGGAAATGTAAAGGTTTCCATAAATTAAAGAAAAAATCAAATATCAACAGCAATTCTCTTAATGGTGAAGGTATCTTGCAAATGAAGAATTGCTTTACAAGTTGCTGAAAACTACCATATTCTTTTAAAAAACAGCTTGATTACATAAACCTGATTAAAAGCTGTTTTTCTGTCCAGTGCCACTCCTGCAAGAGCAAGGTCAAAGGCTTAGCCTGTGGGCAAGGAAAGTTGGTTCTGCTCTTGTCTTTGGTATTAATGGGATATAAAACCTGACTTAAGACACTTCATCTCTGTTTTGCCTTCCTTGGATTTCTGACCTTGGTGGGTGCAGCTTTGATATAAGCAACAGCATCTCGGCAGAGCCCTGCAAACTTTAGGTATTGATCACTAACTGATCTCAGTCTGGCCACTGGTAAATCACAGAGTATTAAAGTGTCTAGTGGCCTCCCTGTACATACTGCAGGTGAAGGAAGGTGTTACCTGGGCTGAGCCATCTCACACCCCAAAGGCTACATCCCAGCAGCCAAACAGCACACAGCCCAGGCTTTGCATGACAAAGAAACGTTGGGACACTGCTGTGATATCCCTGGCAGCTGGGCTGCATCCTTCAATAAGATCAAAACTCACCTCATTTCATCTCCTGCATGCACTGACCATGACTTTCCTACAGAGACATGGTTCTCACTACCTCCCTTCAAGGTGGGGTTCATACTGAGCCTGTATGGCATGTGGGAGCCAACCTTTCCCTGCATCCTACCTGAATTACTCCACTGGGATGGTATATTTCTTCATACCCAAAAAAATAATTGAGAAATGGCATTCAGCTCAGCTCGTTCAGCAGCCACAATTTGTCCTGCTCACTGCTCAGTGCTGGATGGCCAGTACAACATCTGCAGACACTGGAGATTTTATATGATAACCTGGAATATTGACAGAAAACAAATTAAATGTTGGCAAAAGACTCAGTCCTGTGAGAACCCTGCTGGATTTGGGCCCTTTATTAAATCTGCTTTAGGATCTACCAGAGTTCCAGTTTCTAATTTATCTTCATTCACAATCAATGCAATATTGTTTTGGATCCAAAACAGGCCTGTCTAGACTTTACTACTGTTTGAAAGTCATAGAATCACACAATGTTTTGGGTTGAAGGACCTTAAAGGTCATCTTGGTCCAAACTGCCATCCTGGAGGACAACAACTGCAGATAGGAACCTTTAGCATAAATCAGAACTTGGTCTCGAGGCAAGACCATGCCCTTATCACTCTCAGAAAGATAAGAGAATGTAAATGTGGCAAGTGGCTGTATCATGTCTGCTAACCATCACAATGGTCTGTGCAGTGTTTGAAGGCCAACTACCAGGCAAAAATTCACTGCTTCTACAATTTTCTTGTTTCTTGCTGCTTTTTCTTTCCAGTTACTCTTTGGTATCTTGGCCTGACCTAAGAGATGCTGAAGGCTTTAACAATACTAATGTCAGCCCTACCAGGGACATTCAAGACAGGAAATATTTTGCTCATGTCTGTGGACAGGGTGGGTGAGACAGCATAGCTGGCTGTGATAGTCAGTGGAGACTGTGCAGGATGTACAGGGCAGTGGGCGGAAACATGGGATGGGAGGACATGCACAGGGGCAGAGGAAGCCTGCAGATGGTGAGAGAGCAGTGCAGGAAGAGGAATGTGTACCTTCCTTGCCTGTCTTATGCTTACAGCATAATTAAGATCACATAAATGCCACTGCTGCTAACAACTGCAGTGATGACTCCTGTATCAGAAAAATCCCCCTGCCATTCACCTCTCAGGTGTTTGCACTTACATATCACTTCCCATTAGAATGGGCTGCAGCAAGCACTGGGGGTGTCAGAGCTGCATGATGAAATTGAATTAGTTTGAATAACTGAATAAGTCTTAGATCTTGAACTGACAGCTTGTTCATATGCATCTTAAATGCCCAGCAGCAGCTGCATAATTTGTGCTACCTAGGCACAGCTGTTCACAGTGGCATGGCAGAGCTGTAGGTGGCTGCTACTCCCTTTTAACCTGACTGCCCTCAGGGACCCAACCTTGCAGGGACAGAGAGACAGACTCAAAAGGTGTAATTGCAAATAATCAGCTAACTCTTCCTTCCTTCCTTCCTTCTTCCTTCCTTCCTTCCTTCCTTCCTTCCTTCCTTCCTTCCTTCCTTCCTTCCTTCCTTCCTTCCTTCCTTCCTTCCTTCCCTTCCTT
>NW_008652447.1:3045-6411 GCF_000695815.1 Acanthisitta chloris
AAGAATTGAGTGGTCTGTGAAGTTTCTCAGCTACAGAGCAGTGTCAGGTCACCTGGGAAGTGTGCTCTTCCTTGCTGAAAATGGCATATATTCTGATTCATTCTGATTCCATCTCATCCTGCACAGCACAGGCATGATGCCGAGCAGGGAAGAGTTTCATAAAGGCCTTTCATATATCTCTTTCTGAAATCTGAAAGCAGATGAAACGAAGACTGAGCAAGCAGATTTTGAAGAAACATTTAATAATTTATGATGTACTTGGCACTTGTATAGCACCTTTCATCCATGGTTCTTAAAAGACTTCAGAGATGTCAATAAATGATACAAACAGACCAATGTCTTATTATAATAAAACCATTTTACATGTCCATAAAGTGAAAGAAATTGTGTTTCCTGGAACATGAATTGTTTTATCTATAACCAAAAAAAGGGAGTCTGTAAGAAAGTGGGACATAAAAGCAGAAATCTTTGTTTCCATCTCTTCCTTATAAACTTTTTGAGGAAATACATAGCTTTCGGCAGAAGAACTTTTTCATACTTTACCAAAAAAACCTGTTTGACTGGCATTTATTATCCATGGTGCTTGTAAGGCCCTCCTCCTGGGTAGCCTTTAGCTTATGATAAGTACACCAGAAGTTCATCCAGTGGCAATGTGGTGGAGGTAGCTATGAAGGTGGGTTCAAAAAAGGTCCAAAAAATTCCAAATAGCCTTCAGTGAGATTTTGTGACTACTTGACTGTAATCCTTTACTCTAACCAGAGGATAATAAAAACACCTGACTGACTCGTGCACACTGCTACTGCACATTGGATTAAATGAAAACTAAGAAATGAAATTCCTTAATGCAAAAAGCTCTTCAAATTAGAATGCTACATGAAAAACATTGTTATTCATCAGCACTTACCACATAGCGGCATCTGAAATGCTATTCTGATAATCTATTCTAAAGAGTTGGGTTAACTGTGGTTTTAAGAAAAATCCATGGGTTCTAATTGCAATAACATTACCTGCATTAATGGACATGGTAGGATGTGGGTAAATGTGTACTTGCACTTAAGGCTGTCCAATATTTTCCACTGTAAGAAGCTGCTTGCTGTTGTTTCTAAGTGTCACCAGGCTTTGTCCAGCAGGAACACAGGGGTCTCAGGTGGACGTTTCAAACTGATGCTGCTTTGGAAGTGTCAAGAGCAGTGGTCTGTGTAGCCATGGTGAGGCCACTTCTCCCTGGTCCATCTGAAAGCCTCCAATGCCTCCTTATTTGGATGTTTCAGATGTGCTTTGCAACAGTGCAAGCTTTTGGAATGCAGTGAAGGATTAGAGTGGAGTTAGCCCAGTGAAAATCCTTTTTACACTGAGAGAAACACACACTTCAGGACATATGGAAACATATGGAAATATATGGTCTGAGAAAGTTTGCTAGCATCTGATAACAAACCTTCTTGATGGTCTTATATGCAGACTGACAAGCTAACTTAGTATTTTACCATGTAACTTTGCATTCTACTTTTGTTTTCTTGGCAGTCTGCCTCTCTTTCTTTATGTGTTATTTGGCTCAATTCTTGCTTCAGTTATGGAAGCCCTCTTTTCTTTTAGACATATATGGAACTAAAAACCACACAAAAATATACAAATTCCTAATGGAAAGGAGCCAGGCTCTTCTCAGTGGTATGCAGTGACAGGACAAGAGGTGATGGCCACATACCGAAATACAGGAAATTATTTTTAAATATAAGAACACCCTTTTTTTTTTTTTTTTTTTTTTTTTTTTTTTATGTGGAGGCAATCTAATGCTGGAACAGGTTGATGAGACAAGCTGTGGTGTCTCCATCCATGGAGACCACCCAAGTGGACATGGTCCTGGGCTCTAGCTGACATTGCTTGAGCAGGGGGGTTAGATAGGATGGCATCCACAGGTGCCTGTCAGCCTCAGCTGTCCTATGAGCCTGTGAATACATCTGGATTCTGTAACATGCACAAATATACATTAAAAATTGATTACTTCATTATGTGGTCCAGGGACCTGTGTTTATCTCCACCAGCCCATGCTGCTGCACTGAAGAGTTTGGCCAATCCGTGTTTGAGGAGCATTTCAGCTCTCCAGCACCAGCTCTCTGGCACAGCCATGGTCACAGTAGGGACCAAAAACATCCTGAGATAAGAGGAAGGAGGAAAAGGATGTGGTCCAGCTCTAGGTTTCTGGGATTGAAGACCTTCCAGGCCTCCTTGGCAGAGCTGCTGCTCAGGGAAGGGCACACATGGCAGTAAAATGCACTGGAATAGGTTTTCCAGCGAGGTGGGGAAGTCATCATCCCTAGAAGTGTTTAAGAGACATCTGAATCTGCCCCTGGAGGATATGGTTTAGGGGTTACAGCAGAATGGCAGGTTGGACTTTATGGTCTTAGAGATCTCCTCCAACCTTGATGATTCTATGATTCTATGAAAAGAGATCAGAAAAAGAAAGACACTGCCAAGTGCATCATGCTGCTCATGCAGATCACTTCAGGCTGCCACTTGACCTGCAGAACCTTCCCAGTCCTCTCTAGCTGGGAGCACAGAACAGCCCTAGAAAGGGACAGCAACCAAAACAGCTATGCATGGTAGGTAGCACTGGCATTAACTTCCACTTAAAATAAAATGAACACATACAAACCCTCCACAAATAAACAGAGAGAAAAGGTAAGTGAAGAACATCCAAACTAATTGGACAGCAGAAGTACAGCTGATGACTGATTAGAGAGGTATCTCACTCAAGCCCAATTACAACTTAGTGTTTAATTGCTCCTGGCCAGCATCAGCCCTCTGGGCAGGAGGCAGCTGACTGCCTGCAGTCCTTATTCCCCAGAGGAGTAGGGAAAAAACTTTTCTGGCTCTGTAGGTTGTTTGTCTTTGGCACAATTTGGAAACAAATCACTCATCATTTTCATTGCTCTAAATGTTACACTTTTTTTTCCTTTAAGTGAGGTAATCTTTAATTAGCTGCATGAGTAAGACCACACCATCTCTCTTAAATTAACTTAAAATCTAGTCTCAAAAGGGTATTTCTTTTGTGGGAAGGTAGCAAGTTTTCCAATTCTATCTATGCCTACCCTAGGTTGCTGCAAGTCCCCCCAGTCCCCTGACATTGCTTCCTCCTGTGACTGTGACTTCATTTCTGAGGGAGAGGTGTGGTCTCTGAGACTTCTGGGCTCTTTGCTGTGCCTCACCCCAGCAGTAGTGCTGCTCCTTGGGGAGGGAGGCCCGTCCTTGCAGTCATCACCCCCAGGCTGCACCACTGAGGCAGCTTCACAAATCCCCATTGCTGTGAAAAATTACCATACCAAGAACTGAATATTAGCAGTCAATTTGTTGTATATATATCTATATCTA
>NW_008652448.1:0-11449 GCF_000695815.1 Acanthisitta chloris
ATATACTATATATAGAGAGTCTATATGTATAAGCTTTCTCTCTACATATACATATACAAATATATATGAGACTCTCTCTCTAGAGAGACTCTATGGGAAGAGCAGAGGTGACTGTGAGCTGCAGTACAAGGCCATACCCACCTTGGGGTGAGAGACCCTGATCAGGGGGTTATGTGCAACCCTCTGTGATGTGAGTCCAGCAAGGGGTGTCTGCTCCAAAAACCTTTCAGATCAAAGCAGACAAGTCCTGGAACATGACCTTTCTCCAGAGCTCGGCTGCACTGATCGATATGTTTCAGAAGAGCTGAGGTGTTGAAAGGAAAGGGCACTGAGAAGATTGACTAGGATTAATGAGCACTATGGCCTTTCCCCATACAAGAAAGTCTCTGTGGTTGGTTAAGGAGGGCAGGGAGGTCTGTGCCCAGGCAGCACCTGGGAAAGAGAGGGAATTCACAGCATCTGCAGAGTTTTAGCCTTTGCCACTTGCTCCTCATTTCAGGCTTTACTAAAAGGAGGTCAGTGTTAGGTGACTGTTTCACTGATCAAGGGAAGAACTTGTGGTCTTAGCCAGGATGGGAAGATCAAGCCAAAGCAGACAGAGAGAGCTTGCTGCTTGTACAGGGGAAATAGGGCATGGAATCATAAAATCACAAGCTGGTTTGGCTTGGTAAGACCTTAAAGTTCTTGTTCTACTCCCTGCTATGGGCAGGGACACCTTCTATTAGCCCAGATTGCTCCAAGCCCCATCCAACTGGGCCTGGAGACACCTCCAGGGATGGGGCAGCCACAGCTTCTCTGGGCAACTTGTGCCAGTGCCTCACCACCCTCACAGGGAAAACTGCCTAAGATCTCATTTCAGTTTCCCCCTTGCAATTTCTCCCCATTACATACATGTCATATATTGCATATATATCTTTGCACTCACCCCCTGCCCCAACCTGTTTTGCTGTTTACCCTGTGACATATGGGATTTCTCCAAGACTCAGACCGGGTGGGTATTTTGTGTTAAATTGGGCAAGAAGCTTGTTTGGTTCACACAGATCAGGGATCTTGATTTAACAGCTCCAGTTTGCACTGGTTTAGCCCTACTGGGCACAGAAGTTCCTAGAAACTAGAAAATGCCACATCCAAGCACAGCATATCCTTATTAAGGGAGGAGAGGCTGGAAAGGATGGAAAGGAAAGGCTGCAAGAGTTGGCAACAAGAGGTAAAATAAACCTATTTTCTTCTTCTTTTTCAATATCTGCACAAGTCTGGCTACAGCTGAGTGGCCATAACACTGGAAAACCAGGGCTTAGGCAGGAAAGTAGGAGCAAAGTTTTCCCATCACAGCCCTGTGCTGCTCTTTGTGAGCTGTGCTATGTCACCTGGGAGCCAGTGCTGTTAACATGGGATTGCCTTGCCCTGCCTTGCCCTGCTTATTTTCCTAGTAAGATTCTAGCAAAAAGCTTTCCTGGGACACTCTGCACATGCTCAGTTGCAGCATCACTCCAATCCCAGTTCACATTCCCTGTATTTCTTGATCACAGCACTTGCCAGAGATAAAAGGAGCTCCTGTTTTTCCCGAAGAGACTGTTCCAGTGCTGCAGCATCTCCAATTCAGTGAGAAAAGCCCCAGATTCCAAGATTTATACCTTTTAATAAAACTTCCAAGCTTTCTTTTTCTTGCCTGCTCATTTCTGTACCTTTTAGACATATTAGGGTCACAATTCCAGGTATTAGGGTCACAATTTCCAACAAGCAAATTCCAGAACACCTTTGCTCAGGGGTTGCCTCTCCCTCCCTTCCTCTCCTTGTTTCCTTCCCTTCTCTGTTTCCTTCCCTTCTCTTTTCCCTTCCCCTCTCTTTCCCCTTTCCTTCCCCACTCTTTTTCTGCCTTGTTGGCAGCTACAAAGATGAAACCAGGCACTTGTGGAAAGAAAATACATCCCACAAATTACAGGGAGAATATGGAAAATTCAAGCAACAGCAAACCACAGCAATAATAGGGATGACAAGTAAACAAATAAGCAGCATAAGGATCCCAAATGAATTGCCTGTTAGCTGTCAGCCACACTCCAGCAGGGAGACAGGGAGTCATTTCCCATCCACCCAGCCCACAACAGTCCCCTCTGAGCACCTCTCCAGGGTTTGATGAAGTTGTCTCAGTCTAGAGACAAAGAAAGAAGAATCTTCTGTTAGAGAAGCTAAGAGAAGGGATTGTCAGTCATTCCCAGCAGATTCCTGAGTGCTGCCTGGTTTATCTTCCTCCTCTTCCTGGCTGGATGCAGTGCTGTTGCCTAATCTTTTCTGCTCAGGTCAGTCTCCTTTTGCCTCCCTGTTTCTCCACCTGTCCCCAAGCCATGAGCATTCCCTGACTGCCCCATGCTCTGCCCTTGGCCTTGTCCTCTTCCTTGAGCATCAGCCAACACCTTCCTGGTTGCTGCTCCTCAGGTTGGTTTCTAAACACCAAAGGTAGACACTGAGTAGGAATTAATTAACTTCAGATGTCTCCAGTACAGAAGTCTCATTGTTTGGGCTCCTAAGGGAAAGAAAGAATCATCCCAGAATCATGGAATGGTTTGGGTTGTAAGGACTTTAAAGCTCATCTCATTCCACCCCCTGCAATGGGCAGGGACACCTTCCACTAGCCTAGGTTGCTCCAAGTCCTGTCCAGCCTGACCTGGAACACTCCCAGGCTGTTCAAGAACTTTTACTCAGGTGTTCTGGTGATTTAACTATGCCATGGAAAATTACTATTTCTGTCTATCAGTTCTTAAGAGTCTTTTCTACCCCTCTGCTCTGCTGAGACCCACCTGGAGTCCTGCACACAGCTCTGCTGGCCCTAACAGCAGAAGGACATGGAGCTTTTGCAGCAAGACCAGAGGAGACCATGAAGCTGCTCAGAGCACTGGAGCACCTTCCCTACAAGGACAGGCTGAGAGAGTTGGGGCTGTTGAGCCTGGAGAAGAGAAGGTTGTGTGGAGACCTCAGAGCAACCTGCCAGGAGCTGAAGGGGCTCCAGGGAAGCTGCAGAGGGACTCTTGGGTAGGAACTGCAGGGACAGGACAAGGAGCAATGGGGAGAAACTGCAAGAGGGAAACTGAGGTTAGATATTAGGAAGAAGTTTTTTACTGCCTTGAGTTTGGGAGTTGGAAAGAGCTGCTGGGCATCCAGAGGGAAGTGGATCCTGCTGGACCTGGCTGGAGAAGGATGTCTGCAACATGCTGCCTTAGAGGCCCAGGTGTCTAGACTGGCATTGGAATAATCATTCCTACACTGAGTATCTCCAGTGTGAGCAGCTTCAGAAGCAAAGGCATGTGAAACAAAACTGTACCTGCAAAAAAATTTGCACAGAGGCACCTCAAAATCCCTTTCTCTCTCTCTCTCAGTCTCAGTCTCTCTCCCCATGTGCTGCACACCCACAAGAACTCCCTTTTCCAGAAACTAATCTCCCTTTCTCTTAAAATGCCACAAAAATTACATATTTAGCCCATGGAGCCAATTGCTTTTGCAAGAAAAAGCTCTTTGAGGAAAGGCTGCTCTGATGGCCCATGAACCCTCCATTTGGAAGGCCAAGTAACTGGCTCTGGCTTTAGGCTGTCCCTGTAAGGCACAAAAGCAATTTCCTTATGGTGGAAAGTACAGGAAGGGTCTGGAGGGGATGTTGTGCAGCCTGGAGGGCAGGAGAAGGGGTGGGTAGTTCCCCAGGCTGCAGCTGTGCAGGAGAGGAGCTGCAGGAGCACAGTGATGCCCTGGCACAGCAGCTCACCCCAGCAAGCCTGGTGGAGTGACTCTAGCTGACAGCAGGGCACACAAGAGCAGGTTTTAGTGTCACATCAATGATTCTAGAGCACTTCTGAATTAAGCCTCTTCATCTGGCCAAGCCCTTTAACTGTGCTGTTCTAACAGCTACATTTCAGCAAGAAGCCATTAAAACCTCAGCCCAAACCTTGTTAAACCACTATGACCCCCCAAAGATATAAATTCCCCTTTCTGTGATTCATGAAACCTATTAAGAGGCCCTTAAAGAGCTCTTGTACAAATGCCTTCCCTGCAGCACAGCAGGATACCCAGTTCACACTGACGTATTGCTCCAGGGGACAGATCCTGTGCTTCCCAACCATCCCTTCCCTTGCTGCTCCATGAAGCAGCTTTAATCAGCTGTATTTCTGGCCAGGAAGGTTTCCAAGAGCAGGAATTGAGGTAGAACTCTGCTATTTCTGAAGAAACTCCTCATCAAGTAACACTATCTGCCTGCCTTTGGCTCAGGGATCTGTGAACTGGGAGAGACTGGAGACTCACAGCAGGGAAACCCACCCCAGGCAAACAAACTGGCCTGACATCCTGACCCATGTGCTAATCTGCCTTCATTTGCAGTGCTCACCTTCTCCTCTCATCTACATATGTATGTACACTCACATCACTCCTCCTACTCTTATCATGCAAATCCTTCAGTGTCTTCTGAAACCAAAGGTTTCTACCCCTTTCCTTACCATAGAGCCACAATTTGGCTCTTGCCTCCTTCCCCCACTATAGAATTATAGAGCTGTTTAGATTGCAAAAGACCTTAAGGATCATAGACTTGTTTAGGCTGGAAAAGACCTGTAAGAATCCAACCATTCCCCCAGCACTGCCTAGGCCACCATTAACCATGTCCCCAAGTGCCACATCACAAACCATGGCCCCAAGTGCCACATCCACATGGCTTTAAATCCATCCAGGGATGGTGACTTAACCCAAGTGCAGCAGTTTGAACACCATCAGCAGCAGATCAAACTGGAATGTCCCATTTTGCTCCCCAAATCACACCCTGTGACAATTCCAGCAGTCATTGCCTTATTTCAAACTCCCCTGCTAACCTGGCCCCCTGTTTATATCTTCTCTCATGATTCCCAGCTTCCTTACAGAGCACTGTGCCTGATTTCCCAGCTCTTAAAAGGCCTTTGGAAGTCACATATTCCCTGTTGCTTCTTGTCTCCCAGCAATGTAGCCAGAGGCACTTTCACCATCCCTTAAATCTGTACCTTCGGATGAGACAAACATTGCTCCTGGAGCAGTTCCCTATTGGAAATGGCATAGCTTAAGGGAAGTTTTGAACAGGTTTCGAGCAGGATTTGGACCAAGGTCTGTTGCTGGCATAGCTGCAGCTATTAATTCAGGGCACAGCTGAGCCCAAGAGTTGATGAGCTCCAAGAAACTAGTGTTAAAAGCTTCAGATGGAGGTGGGAGTCAAGGCAGGTAGCGACAAGGACCTCACTGAGGTCAGGCACTCACACCTGAGCAGGCAGAGCTCCAGGCTCTGGAGAAGAATATCTGGAACATGTGACCATCCAGTCCCAACCCCCTGCCCTGGGCAGGGACACCTCACACCGCAACAGGATGCTCAAGGCTTTCGCCAGAACACTGCCAGGACTGGGGCAGCCACAGCCTCCCTGGGCAACCTGTGCCAGTGTCTGACCACCCTCACATGGAAAACTTCTGCCTAACATCTCATCTCAATTTCCCTCTTTCAAGGCAATTTCTTTGCTCCTGTCCATGAGAGCCTGTACTGTCCCTGATCAGAAAACCTGGTTTATCCCATTTTCAGGATGGATCCAATAGCAACCACCCTCCCAGGGAATGCTTTTGTAGCACATCCCCAGCCTGGAGTGATGTATGAAAATGATATCTTAGAAAAAATCCATTTAAATGCTTCCCAAACCTCCCAACTCTGCCCAAAGCACCCACAGTGGTGATGGAGAGCCTGTACTGTCCCTGATCAGAAAACCTGGTTTATCCCATTTTCAGGATGGATCCAATAGCAACCACCCTCCCAGGGAATGCTTTTGTAGCACATCCCCAGCCTGGAGTGATGTATGAAAATGATATCTTAGAAAAAATCCATTTAAATGCTTCCCAAACCTCCCAACTCTGCCCAAAGCACCCACAGTGGTGATGTACAGCCAAGGCCTTCAGACATCCCCACAGCTGCTCCAAGAAGAATTAGCAAGACCTCCCCAAGCTGAAACTGATTTTCAGTGCATCAGCCACTCTCCTAGGAAATACATCACATTTATGTCCAAGTTGCTGAGACACTTCAGAGCAACTTATTACACTAAAAAGGAAGCTCCCAGCACTGTGACTGCACATCTCTTCCTCATCCTCATAGTCCTGTGCTGAAGTCCCCAATGACAAATGATGGGCTGAGGGAGATGTATATAGCTGTAAACATTTCCAGCCTATACCAGAAGAAGATTATGCCCCAAAATTATTATTCCCTGACTTTTTTTTCCTGTGTTTCCAACAAATCCTCCTCTCTGCATGAGGGCAAATTTTTCTTAGGCCAAGAAATAGCAGGTGGCACTGAGTTTGTTAATGCAGCACAGGGAAAAATGCATGAAATCTGTGACCCAAAGATCAACCCCCAAGGATCCTACCCATGCCAGTGCCCAAAGTGATGTGTTATCTTGCATTCCAGATGCTCTCCCAGCAGCTCTTAGGCTGAGGTCAACCAGCACCTCCTGAATGAACTCACACAAACAGTCTCTCCAGCTCAGGTAAAAACAGTTATTACTGAGAGAACATTGTGGAACAAAATGACTTCTTCACCCTTGACCTGTCTGTCCCAGACTTCAGAGGAGACCGAAACCTTCACAAGGAGAATGCAGGGACTAATATTTTCTAGCTCTGGTGCTGATTGAAAATCAGGGAAGCTGTGGAGACGCTGCATTTGCAGCTTGTTCCTATTGACCCTTTGCTGTACTACAAATGCCAATGACTCCTCTCTCAGCTCTGCAGACACTAATAGCCTGTGACATTTTTCCCTGCCAACCTCCTTCACACTTAGGAGGGTTTACCTACCCTCTCATCTCAGCACTTGCAGAATTTTTCCTGCCAGGCACTACTTTCCTCAGCTCTTCTCATGTCCCACCTTTGCATGCACACTCCAACCTCACCTCGAGGCTTGGGGGCAGTTTTGGACACCGTGATATAAGAAGGATATAAAGCTATTAGGGAGCATCCAAAGGAGGGACATGAAAATGAGGAAGGGTCTAGAGAGGGAGTTGAGAGTAAGGGCACTTGGGTTGTTCAGCTGGAGAAGAGGAGGCTGAGGGCAGAACTCATTGGGGTCTGCAGCTCCTCAGAAGGGGCAGTGGAGAGGTAGAACTGATCTGTGCTCTCTGGGACCAGTGACAGGAGCTGAGGGAACAGCTGGAGCTGTGTCAGGGGAGGGTTAGGCTGGAGATTAGGCAAAGGTTCTTCCTCCAGAGTGTGTTTGGGCACCAGAACAGCTCCCCAGGGCAGTGGTCACAGCCCCAAGCCTGACAGAGCTCAAGGAGTGTTTGGCCAATGCTCTCAGGCACAGAGTGGAATGTTGGGGTGTCCTGTGCAGGACAGGAGTTGGACAGATGATCCTTCTGGGTCCCTTCAGGATAGTCTGTGTTTCTAAGTTTCCATGCTCTCTACACATCATCTTTCTTCCACCCTCTGCCCAACTTGCTTTGCATGATCCCAAACTCAGCACTGAATGCCTTCCAGAGATTGCTTAGCTTTCCCCCACATGACATCCTTGCTGTTCCTTGCACACCTTCACACCTGCTTGGTTCACTAAGGCTTTGCTGTCCCCCATAGTGCTGGTGGTGCCTCTTGCACAACTTCACCAGAAACCTATATGAGGTTTTTTTTCTCCTTCTTCTTTGTCCCCCAATTTATCCTGTGACTAAGCTGTTCACTTCCTTCCCGATATAAATCCCCTCATTATTTCCAGGACAAAATGAGATTGTGTCTTTACACACCATTGAGTGAACTTGTAGAAACATTTACATTCCAGCTAACATGGAATTATTTAGGAGGGATTGGTGTGGCACTAAGTGCTGTGGATTCTTTTTCTTCTGGAAAAGAAACCATTTCAACTTTTGTCAGTGCCACTTCTGAAGCCAACCATAAAATCTCTTCTGGAACAGCAAGGAAAACAGGTTGACTTTCAATCAGCCACCTTCAGGGTCCTCACTGGACCTTTGGGAATACTGGCTCAATTTTTCACAGCTTTTGTCACACAGTTAGGATTTTTTAGCTGCATTTCTTCCACTCCAGGTCCATATGCTGCAATGCACTCACTCAGCCACTCTCCCTGCTCTGGGTACTGATATTTCTTCCAGCTGAGCAATTCCAGGAGGAGAAAATGATGGCCTTAAATTGAGGTGATATTTTGCAGATCCCTCTGCCCTAAATTTGCTGGACTGACAGAAATCCATTCCAGCTGTGTTGTTTGTCATCATTAACCAAACTCAGTGATAGAAAGGCTGAATTAGTCCTGAGGAAATTGCCAGAGATAACAGATCTGTGACAGAATCATGTGTGGGAAATTGGAGGTGAGTGGCACTGACAGGGAATAGCTCAGATTGGGGTTTTAGGGATGAAGCCACACAAATTTGTGGGAGAAGGCACTTTCCTGCAGTGCAGAACCCCAATGCCAATGCCTCTGCTTTGGACATGATGTTTAAACAGCAGCAAAGTAGTGTCTGATGGGACTCCCTGTAAGAAGGTTATTTCCATGCTTGGAAAGAGCAAATCTGCTCTGGAAGAACCTTTCCCAGGCTGGGAGAAGAGAGATGTTAGCAGGACCATGCTGAAGCTTTCAGCTCAGCACAGAGTGAGCAGCCAGCTGGAGGCCTTGCAGCAGTGAGGGGTGTGGAAGACACTGGCAGAGTTTACTTCAACCTTCAGAGTTGCTGAGTTGCCTCAAAGTCTGGCAGGACACTGCTAAATTAAGTTGTATCACACTTCTCCATCAATCCCTCCTGCAGTCCTCAATATGACAGGGGAAGAGGCATAACCTGTCTCCTGGCTCTAGGGAGATAAGTGTGCAGGATGAGGGAGGTGCTCCAAGCCCTGATAAACCCTTTTCTTGTCATAGTGTCATAGTATGTGAAGGGGTTGGAGCAGAGCTTAGAGATCATCCAGCCCCAACCCCTGCCCTGGGCAAGGACACCTCCCACCACAACAGGTTGCTCAAGGCTTTAGCCAATCTGGTTTTGAACACTGCCAGGGTTGGGGCAGCCACATCCTCCCTGGGCAACCTGTGCCAGTGTCTCAACACCCTCACAGGCAAAACTTCCTAATATCCAACCTAAATTTCCCTATTGCAATTTCTCTCCATGACTCCTTGTCCTGTCCCTGCAGTTCCTACCCAAGAGTCCCTCTGCAGCTTCCCTGGAGCCCCTTCAGCTCCTGGCAGGTTGCTCTGCTCAGGTGAGACCCACCTGCAGTGTTGCCTCCAGCTTTGATGTCCTCAGCACAAGAAGGATGTGCAGCTGCTGAAACAAGTCCAGAGGAGGCACCAAGGAGTTTAGAGGGAGCTCTGCTGTGAGGAAAGGCTGAGAGAATAGGGATTGTTCAACCTGGAGAAGGGAAGCTTTGAGGTGACCTTCCAGTACCTGAAGGGGCTACAAGAAAGATAGAGACTATTTACAAGGGCCTGGAGGGACAGGAAAGGGGGAATGGCTTCACACTGAGAGAAGAAGTTTAGATTGGATATTAGGAAGGAATTGTTCCCTGTGAGGGTGCTGAGGCACTGGCACAGGTTGTCCAGAGCAGCTGTGGCTGCTCCATCCCTGGGAGTGTTCTAGGCCAGGTTGGAAGGGGCTTGGAGCATCGTGGGCTAGTGGAAGGTGTCCCTGCCCATGGCAGGGGGTGGGGCTAGATGATCCTTAAGTTTCCTTCCAACCCAAACCATCCCATGCATACGTGATTCTCTGATCTGCTAAGGGTCCAGATGCACATTGCAAGTGCCCCAGCACTTACTCAGCCTCTGAGGTGGCATGGAAGAGTTGTGTCTCCAGCACCCCTGACCAGTGTTGTTGCATGCCAAAAGCCTCTTGAGAAAGTTCTCTGGACCATTCCTACTCCCAAACCACAGTGGTGATCAGGTTGGTCCAGTACCATTTGGCCCACATTAAAGCCATGCCAGGGAGCACAGCTGTGTGTGCTCTGTGCCAACTTCCTCAAAGAGCAGAGGATGACAACCACCACTCCCAAAAATAGCTGATGTCTTTTCCCCTCAAATTTCTTGGAGGGAGGTATATTTTTACCCTTAAGTGTGACACTGGTCCTCTAGGGTAGCAGGCAGGATGTTTCCTGGGACTCTCAAACCTGCTCAGGTAAAGTTGAAATGGAGCAAACAGAACCAAAGCCCCACTCAAAGCCTCTTTAAATAAGAATCTTAGCCTTGTGTGGTCTCTCCAAGTGGAGACTGTGGGAAAATATGCATGAAAAATAGACAACTCCAAGCAGCTTCTCCCTGAAACACATCCTGGACTTCTGTCTTCTTAAGCAGAGCAGAGTCCAAGGAGAAAAGTGCATTCAGTCTAGAAATGAACCTCTTTTGGAGAAGAAGAGCCACGACTATGTCAGAGTGTGACACCAGGTCATGTTGAAGTTGTCACTATTGTGTTTCAGAGCATTGAAGCATGAAAAAGATTTGCATAAACACAAGATGTTAATATCTGAATAGATTAGCTAATACATGAAAAAGATTTGCATAAACAATGTTAATATCTGAATAGATTAGCTAATGATAGTATCTAACTAGCTCAGGGTAAAGAGAAGAAGAGCTTTTCAGGACCATTTCAGCACATCTCTGCAGGCCCCAATTCCATGTCCAATGTACTTGCAAGGACAATTCCTCAATTTGCATGCAGGGCCAGGAATGTTACCCAGGCACTTTGCACCTGCATTTGCTTGGATCTCAAAAGAGCTTGGGTAGATCTCGAAAGAGCTTGGTTGGATCTCAAAAGAGCTTGGTTGGATCTTGAAAGAGCTTAGCCCTCAACTCCCAATTGCAAGTCACCTCCAGAAATGGAACAATTTTGTGGAGCAAATGGATGAATTCTGTAAAATTCCTTTAATGTGGTGATTCTTCTCCTTGAGTTTTTCCCCTGCACTGCAGAGGAGAAGCTGTGGATGACACCAAGCTGTGGCAGATGTCACCAGATGGCACTATTACATTGATTCTTCCTGAGCCTTAGCTGGGTTTGGTTTATCTTGGGTTTATGTATGAGCAAATGTGCAGTAGTTAGGAGACAATTCCTTCTCCAGCTTTGCTTCAGGGTGATTTGGTGTTGGAGGCTCAGCTGGGTGGTGAAAGATTAAGGAGCACTGAGATGTTCTCCAGGAGCTGCCAATGGTTGTTGGAGTGTAATTCCTGGATGATGTGGTCATATAGGCCCCAGAATGTCTTTGGGGAGTAGTTCTCATGCAATAATACACTGTAGCACCCAGAATATAGCTAGAACCTTCCATTCCTGATCTCTCTCTGAGAGCAAAGGCCTCACTGAGGGGACATGTGACACTGGGGGCAAAATAGGCCAATTGGAGTAGAAGGGAGAATAAAATTGTACTACCTCAGCCAGTGGTAAAAATAAGAGATAGAGAGACTGAAAGTGTAATTTCATATTATATATATGTACTATATATTATACATATGATT
>NW_008652449.1:0-7478 GCF_000695815.1 Acanthisitta chloris
TTTTATTTTATTTTTACATAGAAAATGAAAAAAATTACCTTTATCTATATACTTTCATTAGATCTCCTGCAAAGAGGTTGCATGGTTGTTGAGCTCAGACCTCATGTAAATTAATCTGTGAATAGATCAATTATGATTCTCTGTTATAGGGATATTGCTACATTTCAATATTGATCTGCAATACCAATAATTTAATCTGACCTGATGGCACTAAAAGAATGTCAAATAGACATACCTGTTTTGTAGGCTTCAAGTATTTCATGCCAGTATTCATGAGATTGTGTTAGTGGCAGCCCTAAAAGATCAGTATACTTTTTCTATTACATATTGCATTTAAAATAGAAGTAAAGTATTATATGTTAAGATAGAAAATCAACTGAAGATTTGCTATAGTAAGTATATTAGAAACTTAATGAATGATATTTCAAGGAAAATTAATCTTGAATAGTATTAAAGATGACGTATTGTCAAAGAAGATATTGTGCACAGAATGAAGTGAAGCAGAAACTCTGGGAAAAAAGATACTAATAAAAAGTCCTTAAGGATCTCATTCAGTTCTGTCATAAGAGAGATGTCATTGTATGCTTTCTTCACAATTCACATCATCTTTTTAATGTATGACACTAGTTTATCTCAAATATTTTATATTCAAAATGGGGAAGCCATGTGAGGAGCAGCTGAGGTCATTTGGTATATTCAGCCTGCAGAAGAGGAGACTGAGAGAAGACCTCATCACTCTATACAATATCATTATGAGGGGAAATAGAGGGGCAGGCACTGATCTCTTTTCTCTTACAACCAGAGACAGGATTCACGGGAATGGCCTGATGATGTGTTCAGGTTGGATATTGGAAGAAGATTTTTCACCCAGAGGGTGGTTGAGCGTTCTCCAGGGAAGTGGTCACAGCACCAAGCCTGCCAGAGTTCAAGAAGCATTTGGACAATGCTCTCAGGCACATGGTGGGATTCTTGGGGCTGTCCTGTACAGGACCAAGAGCTGGACTCAATGATCCTTGTGGGTCCCTTCCAATTGATTCTGTGATTTATACACACAGTCATCAAGAGTTAGGACTAAATTAGATAACAAAAATTTCTCATTAATAAAGTCCAGATCTTCACTGTTTAGCACACAACAGTTTACTTTAGCTGATGCTGTTATCTAAGTCACAGATCAAAGAATTGAAAATCTATTTTCATTACTCAGTAGCTAAAAATGTCTGTAATTGTGTAAAACAGGATGCATCCACTGAAAAACTAACCCTTTATAGCTGTATGATTGCCATAATTTAAAGTGTATTGACAACATGTAGCATGAGATCTCAGTGGTCTGGTAGATCTGACTCATTGGTGTACATGCATTACTAAGTATATATGAAACATAAAAAGTCAAACATGTAATTTGTACATCCTGAATATGTCATGTTTTCTAACTTTTGACCAACTCCTTGTTTTCCCTGATTGAGTCTGAAGAGGTGTAGCAGTATTAGTTTTAGATGTTTTGACTAATGAAATGAATTAGACTGGTATATTCAACTTTCTTGGTTTTTTTTTTTTTTTTGTTTCTTTGTTTTGTTTTGTTTATTTGTTTTAAAGCTAAAATAGTATTATTATGATATTAGATCCTAAGTAGCATGTGTTTATACAGGTTTTCAAGAAATAATATTTCATTCAAGCAAATTGTAGGCTGCACCAATGACAAATGCATTGCCTAGGTGTTTCCTACTTATCTTTTTTTATTTTTTCAGTTGCCTTCTAGATCCCTCCTCAAGATGCTATTTTTGAGAATCCTTTTATCACAATTTACTGTTATTAGCACACTAAATCTTGCCCTTGGCTAGAAACGATTTTGTAATTTGGCATGTTATATATGTACTGACATACTCAGGAAAATTTTTTTGTTGTTGTGATTTATTAAATATCAAAAAAGACATTATGTTGGCTAACCACATCTGTTTGCAAAAATACAAATTAACTTTTAAAAAGGTACAACTTATTAACTAATAATTACTAACTTGAATATCTACTTATTTAATTGTTATTTGTGATCACAGGATTTACTCTACATTATTGCACAGCAATTATACACTATCTCCATTTTCACAACACAAGGCATGTCACAGAAGTGCCTGCTAAAACAGAGTTCAACCCACATACAACATACAAGTCATAATAAATATATGAGCTAAAGCATTTTTGCAAGATGTCTCTGGGACCACAGTGTGCAATAAAAGATGTATATTAAGCACAGAGTGTACTCCTTTACCTTTGTCGTCTAAATTCGTACCTTGAGAAACACAAAATCTAGCACTACTCTGCTTAATTCCCATGTATTCCAAGAATTCAACTTGTTTTGCAACAGCATGTTGGTATTCAGCATTTTAGCTGCTAATGTAGAAGCCTGATACAACACAGGCTACACAGAAATTGCTAATAGAAGGCTTATCTCTGCCTTTACAGGTAAAATGTTTAATGTTAAGACACGGATAGACTGAGTTCATTCAAGTTCAAAATTGCACTGAGTATATCTGCTGAAAGGAATAAATTAATGAGCAGCTAAGAAACAGATAAAAAACAATGAGGACAATCAAATCTGTCCTTTTTATTATTACTCTTTTGTTGGTCTATTATAACAACATATATTTCTTAGGAAGCTCCATTTGTATAATAATCTACATATAGTTATATCAACAATTTCCACTGCCAACGAAAAATGCAGACAAAATCCTGGTACTGTTGTTATAATGGATGGAAAGGGGGAAAATTATCCAGAAGACACAGTGTCAGCTGAAAATATCCCAGAATAGCTTTAGACACATTTTCAGATCTGTTCTTACTCTTTTAACATCCAATATAGAATTCTTATTGCCTTCCTCTGTCTATATTTTTATAAGACAACAGAAAAATGGCCAGTAGATCTTTGGAGTATCGAGGAGGACTGACTGATAAAGGCATCTTGTGGTTACGAATGAGTAACAAACTGAAAAAAGCATGTTCTTAGGATTGCAAGCTTAAGCATAGTAGTTGGACATGGGCATCAAATGGACATAAAATGATAACTTTGAATTTATGAAAATTTTCAGCAGTGTGCATGATCTACAGATTGACGAATGTTCAAAAGAGGAAAAGCACTGCAAGTATTTGTTGTAATATGTTTGGGGTTTGGTGGTTTCATTTGTTTGGGGGTTTTCATTTGTTTGTTTCATTTTGGGGGTTTTTTTGGTTGGTTTTTTTTTTCCCCACTGTCTTATCTTTTGTTACTTATTTCAGATGAAAAAATATTCCTGCCACTAACAGGTGATGAGGAATCACTTTTTGAAGTTCTTTCACTGTTTATCCTTACGTTTGCAGTTTATGACTGAGAAGGATCCCTCTTCACCCACAGTTTTGAAATACTTAGACATGCTAAAACCTCGTTCTCCAAACTTATGCTGTTTACTTATCCTATTATTTTCTTTGTCTTACAAATAGCATCATAAATAGAAATTTTTTTCCAATGAACAACAGATTTACTATCCCCAGAATAAAACTATGACCAAATTCAAGGAGTCAAATTTGTAGTTTTCAATTTAATTTTTAATAACTCCATAAAATTATTTTTTTTGTTTGCTAATGCACAGTGTTCCAATATGGCTGCCTTGTGTTAATACCAGTAACCCACTTCATTAGAGCAAGGTCTTCTGTTAACCCAAAATCTAATAATATGGCAATACTTTAGATTATCCACAGCTATATTGGGATAAAAGTAATTTATCACAAAGATTCTGTCGGCTGTTCCTAACAGAAACGGTCCACCTGCATGGTCTTTCTGACAGTGTTGTTTCTGACAGAGTACTACTTTTCATCACACTGTTCAGATAGGTTATCTTTCAACCTATTACACTGAGCAGATTACTCTGTCTCCTTAACCGCTGAGATAGGTAAGCACACATAGAGAATGAATAAAAACGTCCCCAGGATAACCAGAATGTGTGCATGAACTTCAGGCCACTTCTGCCTACTGAACTCCCTTGTTTTCCAGATTTCTATCTACAGCTCCACCCTTTTCTGATCCGTCCCAGGTACTACTAGTATCTATCGAATTGGTTGAAACCTTTACAACATCTAGAACACTTTGCTGTTGAAGAAATATATATTCCAAGGGCCTTAGAAAATACCTCCTGTTCCATTAATTGCAGGGATTTTCATGGCATCTAAGGATTCATACAACATGCACATACACAGCCAACTTCAGATCCTTAAAAGACTACAGACTCTGACTACCATTCAGAAGACCCAGTGTTTCATTTTTTGTAACTGAAACCAAGTGCCAAATATCCAGGGATTACTGGCACCATGGGCAAACATCCAAGAGGAGGATGAATATCTTGCTGTCTTCCCTGGCAACTTGGGGTGCCTTGATTTTTTTGCTTATTTATTTCTTTCCTATTTTTTTCTGACCACTGGCTCCATGGCAGCATTAGTTTTCCCAATTTCTGACTTTGACGTTTATTTCCAAACCTGATTTTGATTGACTTCAAGTCATGTCCTTGATATCAAACTCAGATATGAGATAACTATGTATTGTACCTAAAAAGCATTGATTATCTCTCCTTAAGTAGCTGTAAAATGAAAATACTTATTAGCATACAGCAGTATCTTCCTTCCGTGACAGTAGGTGTCTCCTACCTCCTGAATATCACCTGCTGATACCTTTGACATTTCGAAAGGAAAATTACAGACACATCATTACAGACAAGCTTAAAGCTGATGTAACCAATTATCTACAGTGATCTTACCCACTTATTTTTAAGTTGAAATAACTGAGTGAATAAGAAAGGGAAAGGGAAAGGGGAAGGGGAAGGGAAAGGGAAAGGGAAAAAGAAAGGGGAAGGGAAAAAGAAAGGGAAAAAGAAAAAGGAAAAGGGAAATGGAAAGGAAAAGAGAAGAAGAAACTCACCTCATAAAATTAATAAGGAAAGAAAATGAAAATTCAGTTTAAAAGATTGAGCTGCATTAGTGTGCTTTTGAAATTACTTCTTAATATTACAGTTTTGTAGTCATTCACATAAATTTCTAGATCTAAGCTGTTAGGTGTTAATTACGTCTCAGTAATTATTGAGGTCAATACCTCTATAAGCAGAGATTAATTTTCAGTCCTATTGAAGGAAAATGCACTGGCAACAGTAGATGATCCTGAATGAAATACACAAGCATTTGATAAACAACCCAAATTGCATGTGTTTGGGTTTTCATTGTAAGAAAACAATAGTAGTTTGGTGATTGATTAGAAACTAACATTATATCTTGAAGCCTCTGATCAGGACAAGCAATAACAATTGAAGTTATATTGGATTTTCATAATTCGTACTAAAAACTTTCTCATGTAGCAAAGAACTATACTCTTCAGATTTTGAGGTCTTCAAAAATCTCCACTGGCAGAATGTTGGCAAAAAAATAATATCCAAAATTAAATGTTCATTTATCAATGTTGATTATTCCTCATTATTTAAGAAAATAATAAGATATTGATTTATTATACATAAGAGAAAGTCTGAAAAGTTACTTTTCATTTGTGAAAGTAAAATAAGGGAAGGCAATAGGGGAAATGCATAAAGCAACATGATTTTACTTCAGATTTTGTAGACTGCACTAAATAAAATCGTGCTTCAACAGTAGGGTTCCTTGTGCCTGTAAAAACTCATTATGTATTTTCATAAACCTCCACAGTACTACTGTTCGTCAGTATGCTATAAACTGTTATTCAGCAAAGCTGAAGAAGCTGTGGAAAAAAAAATCAGGCAAAAAGGAAATGTTTTTAATGGATGTAAACATGAAATTAGGCTCGCTTTTGAAGCAATGTGAACTAAATGCAAGGAATGCTGAAAAGCTCACATGAATTTCCATGTATTCCTGTTCAAGAATTCCTCACTAAATGCACTTGAGTATGTATTAAGTTTATGTACAAAAGATAAGTAATATTTTTGCTTAAGCAAATTGATTATGTAATTGGGTGATTGTGTTGAAGCTGTCAATTATGTTCTTGACTAACATTTAGGTGCAGGCAGGGGCACATCAGCAGCATGATTTGGTCCCTTACTGTAGCTGAGGGTACTGTGGTTTTAAGGATCATTGGTTCTACGACATCTAAAGTTACTGGTGTTTATAGTTGCCGGTAATGACCACCAGCTTGATGGAATACTAACAGTGTCACAGAAATAAACCACAACCAAAATCTCAGATCCAAACGGATGGGAGATTTGGCTTTCTTAGATTATTTGTCATTGACTTGAATTTTCAGACTCAATTTTAACTTAATGTCTAGATATTTCTTGACATCATTTTTTGCGCTGTCATTCTGAAAAATATTTGTCTTAGGAAGAAGACAGTCATTGTGGAAATCCTTCAAGATCACATATTTAAAAAGTGTTAACCGATGAAATACATGACAGCACACTAGCAGTATGACTCCTTTTATTCCATAACCAGTTACAATTTCTTTACCACAGTCAGCTACATCTGAAATAAGAAGATACTTCATAGAAAATAGCATTAGATTACAATATGTTTATAATAACTTATTTTGATATATCATAATTTCAATTTTTCTCTTTTCCAGCTTTATACTCTAGACCTTTTAATGCTGTAGCTCATAAACTTGGTTCATAATGCTCAGCAAATATCGATAAGTACATACCATAAATATCCTGAGCCATCAAGCTAGAATGGCTGTGCAATGAGATAAGAACCTTTTAAAAAACTCTCATCATAAAAGCAAATAAATGCTGAGGCTGGAGAAAGTTTCTTGAGAATCCTTTGCAGAATATGTGAAGAATCTAGGATTAACACCTATTGTAGATGGCTAACCTATGAACACAGTTGTTTGAAGAAAAAGATAAATTTGAAGTATTACAATTCTTTATGCTTTCTAAGTCCTTAACCTTTCTGTGAGCATCTGTTTACTATCAATTATGCTAGGCATGCAGGAAGCTGTCATGACCTAATCACCTCTGCAAGGTACTTCTGTTTCCTTCTTTTTCCTTTGATGATTAGAAGAAAAATTTCATTTCATTTAATCTCAATAATTTCAAGAGTGCATCAGATGTATTTTAAAGACATTTCAGAGAGTCTTGATAGATAAATGGCTTTTAGCAGTCTGTAGACAATTTAATTGATGTATGTTAAAAATGTTAAAGAAAGAAAAGAAAAGAAACAAAAACAGTCTAGAGAGAAAATAGGACTGGGAATATAAAATTAGAAAAAAACCATTTTATTATTTCAGGGCATGATTTTATTTATATCAGCTGCATAAGAAAGAAACACAAATCCTCTTATCTATGCTGGAATAAAATGCAGCTGAATGATAGTCATCTGTCTTCAATTTGCAAAAGAATTTCTTTTCATAATTATGTGTAAATGAATTATCTGCTTGTAGCCATTTTTATAACCCCAAGCAGTAAAATCATAATTATATATATATATTTGTTTTTTATACAGATATA
>NW_008652450.1:0-1972 GCF_000695815.1 Acanthisitta chloris
TGTTTTTAATCGCTTCGGAATGGCGCGTGGGGACCTAACTTTGCAGCAGGTCGTGGCCATAATGGTGCTAGAACAACACCCGCGGGGACAGCTCGGCGCTGGGAGCCCCAACCGGCTCCTCCTTCCATCCCGCTTCGGTTTTCCCGGCCGCGATGCTTCGCCTCGGGTGGGAAACGGGGAACGCGTTCCAGGCGCCCCCGTCTTGATGCTCTCGGGATGAGGCATGGGAAAGAGAAGGAAACCAGAATCCCTGAGGTGCCTCAATTGCTGATTTTTCCTTTTAATACTGGAGTACGCTTTGTGGGCTCTATAAGGCATATTTTTATTACCTGAAATCTTGTAATACAAACGGTGCTATGGTGTTTTAACAAACTGTATCACGCTTCTGCCTGATTCCATCTCGCTGAGGTGCTACTAATGTATATACGAAACTAAGGAACCAAGATATGAAAAAAAAAAAACAAAAAAACAAAAGTAAAGCAATGTCGTTGAGAAGGAAGTTTTACCTTTCCGGAGCGACAGCTCGAGGCGTGCCGGGAGCCGGTTGGGTTTATGCAAACTGAAATAGGTGCCGCGTCCGAGGTGTCCCACGACCAGGCTCGGTGCGGGAGAGCCGGAGCGGGTGCCGTGCTGGGTGAGGTGCTCAGATGTGGTGTGTGGCATGGGGCTTGGCCAGGTGTGTGATGGTGGTGCTTGGCCACGGTGCTTGGCCACGGTGTGTGGACGTGGCGCCCGGAGGTGGCGCCCGGACGTGGTGCTTGGGTATGGTCCTTGGCCACGCATCATGGTCATGGTGCTTGGGTAGGGTTCTTGGCCACACATTGTGGACGTGGTGCTCAGGTGTGGTGTGTGGACACGGTGCTTGGATATGGTCCTTGGCCACACATCATGGACATAGTGCATGGACATGGTGCTTGGATAGGGTTCTTGACCACACATCATGGACGTAGTGTGTGGACACGGTGCTTGGATAGGGCTCTTGGCCACACATCATGGACACAGTGCGTGGACGCAGTGCTTGGATAGGGTTCTTGGCCACAGATCGTGGACATGGTGCTCAGGTGTGGTGAGTGGACATGGTGCTTGGACGTGGTCCTTGGCCACACATCATGGACATAGTGCGTGGACGCGGTGCTTGGATAGCGTTCTTGGCCACACATCGTGGATGTGGTGCTCAGGTGTGGTGCGTGGACACGGTGCTTGGAGATGGTTCTTGACCACACATCATGGACATAGTGCGTGGACGTGGTGCTTGGATAGGGTTCTTGGCCACACATCGTGGATGTGGTGCTCAGGTGTGGTGCGTGGACGCGGTGCTTGGATATGGTCCTTGGCCACACGTCATGGACGTGGTGCTCAGGTGTGGTGAGTGGACATGGTGCTCAGCCAGGGTGTTTGGACATGGTGCTTGAATGCGGTGCTTGGACACGGTGCTTGGACATGGTGCTGAGCCACACATCATGGGGACGTGGTGCTTGGGCACAGTGCTCTGCAGTGGTGCTTGGACATGACACGTGGCCATGGTGCTCGGGCATGGTGCTCGGCCACGCGTCGTGGACACGGTGCGCAGACACGGTGCTCAGACATGGTGTGTGAACATGGTGCTCCACCACAGTGCTGGGACATGATGCTTGACCACGGTGCTCAGACATGGTGTGTGAACATGGTGCTCCACCACGGAGCTGGGATATGGTGCTTGGACATGGTGCTCAGACATGGTGTGTGGACATGGTGCTCTGCTTGGTGCTTGGACTTGGTGCATGGACACGGTGCTCAGCCCTGATGTGTGGACATGGTGCTCAAACGTGATGTATGGACATGGTGCTCAGCCAGGGCGTGTGGACATGATGCTTGGGCACGGTGCTTGGACATGGTGCATGGCCATGGTGCTCGGGCACGGTGCTCGGCCATGCACCGTGGACATGGTGCCCGGGCACAGTGCTCGGCCGTGGTGTGGACATGGTGCTCGGGC
>NW_008652450.1:2093-5106 GCF_000695815.1 Acanthisitta chloris
CATGGTGCTCGGGCACGGTGCTTGGACACGGTGCGTGGCCATGGTGCTCGGGCACGGTGCTCGGCCATGCACCGTGGACATGGTGCCCGGGCACAGTGCTCGGCCGTGGTGTGGACATGGTGCTCGGGCGCGGTGCTTGGACACGGTGCGTGGCCATGGGGCTCGGGCACGGTGCTCGGCCATGCCCCGTGGACATGGCGCCCGGGCACAGTGCTCGGCCGTGGTGTGGACATGGTGCTCGGGCGCGGTGCTTGGACACGGTGCGTGGCCATGGGGCTCGGGCACGGTGCTCGGCCATGCCCCGTGGACATGGCGCCCGGGCACAGTGCTCGGCCGTGGTGTGGACATGGTGCTCTGCTTGGTGCTTGAACTTGGTGCTCAGACATGGTGCATGGACCTGGTGCATGGACATGGTGTTTGGTCACACACTGTGGACGTGGTGCGTGGACATGCTGCTTGGCCACGATGTGTGGACACGGTGCTCGACCGTGGTGCTCAGATATGATGTGTGGACACGGTGCTCGACCATGGTGCTCAGATATGATGTGTGGACACGGTGCTAGACCGTGGTGCTCAGATATGATGTGTGGACACAGTGCTAGACCGTGGTGCTCAGATATGACGTGTGGACACGGTGCTTGACTGTGGTGCTCAGATATGATGTGTGGACACGGTGCTCGACCGTGGTGCTCAGATATGACGTGTGGACACGGTGCTGAGCCAGGGGATGTGAACATGGTGCCTGGCCATGGTGCTCAGCCTGGTGCACGGGGCTGTTGTGCACGTGTGGTGCCCACGCACGGTGCGTGGGTATGGTGCTTGGGCACCATATGTGGCCGTGGTGCTCAGACATGGTGCATGGGCACGGCGCTTGGGGACAGGGCTCAGCCACACGTGGTGCTTGACCAGGTGCATGGGCATGGAGAGGGTGCTAGGGCACGGTGCTGGGGCATGGTGCATGGATGTGGGCCTTGGGCATGGAGCATGGGCATGGTGGTTGAGCACTGTGTGTGGACACGGTGTTTGGGCATGGGGTATGGGCACGGTGCTCACCCACCATGCATGGACACGGTGCTTGGGCATGGGGTATGGGCACAGTGCTCACCCACCGTGCATGGACATGGTGTTTGGGCTTGGGATATGGGCACAGAGCTCACTCACCATGCACAGACTGTGTTTGGGCACAGAGTATGGGCACAGAGCTCACCTACCATGCACAGACACAGTGTTTGGGCGTGGAGTATGGGCACAGAGCTCACCCACCATGCATGGACACGGTGTTTGGGCATGGGATATGGGCACAGTGCTCACCCACCATGCACAGACAGTGTTTGAGCACAGAGCTCACCTACCATGCACAGACACAGTGTTTGGGCATGGGATATAGGCACAGAGCTCACTCACCATGCACAGACACAGTGTTTGGGCGTGGAGTATGGGCACAGAGCTCACCCACCATGCACAGACACAGTGTTTGGGCATGGAATATGGACACAGAGCTCACCCACCATGCATGGACACGGTGTTTGGGCTTGGGCTATGGGCACAGAGCTCACCCACCATGCATGGTGATGCTTCCCCATGCCCAGAGACCCCCAGCACAGCCTGGCACACGCTGCCCGTGCCCCCCACAGCTCCCCAGTGCCAGCACCATCCCCACAGCTCCCAGCCCCGTGCCCAGCCCCGCGCCCATCACCACCTCCCGCGCGTCTCGCTTCGGCCCTTCGCTCTCTTCTTTCCCCTTTTTTCTTTTTTTTCCATTTTTTGGGGTTTATTGGTGCTACTCCCCTCGGGCTCCGCCGGCGCCGGGTCACGGCCCCAGCAAGGCAGATACCTCAGCCCCCCCAGCCCCGCCGGGCGAACCTCTCCGAAATCAGGGATCCTTTCGCAGCGGGTTGCTTCATTTTTTTCCTTTCTCTTTCTTCATTTTCCCCCTTTCCGCCCGGGTTTTTCCTCATTTCTCCACATCCTTCAGGGATTACAAACCGCCGGAATTTCAACCTCACTTGGATTCTGGGAGCGAAGAGTTGAGTTTGGCCGGTGAGGTGTTTTTTTGTTGGTTTTGTTTTTTGGTTTTTTTTTTGGGGGAGGTGTTTCGGGTTTTTTTGGGGTTTTTTTTTTTTTTTTGCACCGCGAAGGAAAAAACAGAGGTGATCCTAATTCCAAATTCCAAACCAAGCGGCGTTTTTTCTGGGATGGGGAATCCGGCCGGAGTCGGGGGAGGGTTTTGGAGTCTCTGTTGGGCTGTTTGGGGGTGCAGAGGAGGGTTTGGGGCACGGGCAGATTGGGACCCCACGGCGTGTCCCAAACTCACACTTGAAGCTTTTCTTGGTCGGCTCGGGACTGTGGTTACTTGAAATGAAGTTTTTTTCCGGGGCGGATCGAGGACCGGTAGATTTTATTCCCATGTCTCAAGGCAATAGGATTAATGTGTATTAAACTGTAGATACTTCTAGGACAGTAAATTTATGCTGATAATTTTATTTTGTATAATTTTCCCCCTTTTTTCTTTCCCCTTTCTTTGTGTTGGTTCCCCCTTCCCCCTTTAACCCTTTTCTTTTCCCCTTCAGTGTCTCAGTAAATTTATTTTTTAGGATGCCTAAAAATTGCAAGTTTGGATCCTTTCCCCTCCTGCCCTGGTTTTGGTTTCCCTCCTGCCCTTGTTTTTGTTTCTTTTTTTTTGTTTCGTTTTGTTGTTGTTTTTTTTTTTTTTTTAATTTGTATTTTATTCTGAGTTGCCGCGGCCGCGGGCTGTATTATTCCTGATATCTTTAAAATATTGTGGGTGTTTTAATAAATTTTATATTTATTTTTTGCACTCAAACACGTGGTTTCCGTGGCTTTGTGTTTCCTCCTGGAATGGGGTGGGAAAAGGGGGTGGGATGGGGTTCTGGGGGTGGGAATAGGAGGGAAAAATGGGAATGGGATATGGGAGGGCAAGAAAGGATTTTATGGGAATAGGGTGTGGGAATGGGGGAAGGATTTGACCCAGTTGGGGGGGACAGGATTGGGG
>NW_008652451.1:0-3706 GCF_000695815.1 Acanthisitta chloris
CCGCGGGGCAGGAATTTTCGCTCTGGGTGGAGGGAACCTCTGCCATTCCCCGCTGGGACACCCCAGAGCAATGACAGACTCCCCCTGCTCCTGGTGACAAGCCACATCCCAGCCTGGTTAAGTAGCCTGGGTGAAGGGCGTCTCCTAGTACAGCTCAGCCCAGGTACCTGCTGGGTACCAGGACACCACACACACCTTTGCCACATCCTTTATTAGCATCTTTCATTATCCAGCTTCATAGCTACACGTTGACCTGCATGATGCCTTTGCTGGCTCAAAGAAGTGACCAAGAGGATTGTTGGCTGCAGTGCCTGGTGGGAAAGGAGGAGGCTAAAGTAGGCTCTTTCCTAAAATATGGTCAAAGAACAGAATACCAAGTGCAGCTCAGTGCTTAATCTCAGCTCCAGGATGAAATATGGTCCCTGTCCCAATAAAGTAGATAAACTGAGCCAAGGCTGAAGGCCCAGTCCTTTGTTAGTACCATCTCCTGGAGAGAAAGTGTCTTTTGGCAGTAAATGGGATGGAAGCAGACCAGACAATGCTTGAGGACACAGCCAGCCTCAGAGGGGATCTGATGGCTCTTGCACAATCCTCCAAAAAGCTTATGGACTCAAGCACCTGTACATGATCCAGCATCCATGGCAAGGAGCTGTTTTTCTCCAGTGCTGTTGTTCTCTTTTCCTACCCAGACTCTGAGCTAGCTTTCCAAAGGCTGTCCTGCCCTGGCACCCAGAGATGCAGCCTTTAACCCAGCATCCCTGCTCCTCCCCTCTGCCTCCTGCTCCCTCCCCAAAGGCTGCTTCCAAAGCAGTCAACACTGAGACAGAGGAGCCACAAGGAGCACAGGGCATGCTGCTGCTCACTGGGTGGAATCACCCTCCTGTGAGCTTCAGAGTCCTTGCTGTGCACCCTCAGCAGCTCTGGTGGCAATGGCTCCAAAGCCTCAGCTTCTTGTAAGACATATGAGGAGAAAGATCCAGATCTTACCTAATGGGGGTGGCCAGTGAGCTTGGCTGGGCACCTTGCTCTGTTCTCCATCATGGGGAGATAACTGGTTTCCATGGACCATGTTCACAGGTGACAAGGCACAGGACATGGCTGACCTAGTCAGGTCCTCTGTGAGCAACCATGTCCCATATCTAGACACTCTTCACTCTCAGCTTCTGGATTCAAGGAGGAGCTTTTCCCACCACATGCTCTGCTGTATAACTGGGACCTTGAACTTCTGCAAGGACTCCTCTCCCATCTATGTGATGCTGGAGAGCAGGGTCTCCTGCCACACCCCAACAGTGGTGGCCTCGGTGGTCTGTATCACACTCCAGGGAGCCTGTCAGGAGGCCAAGGTTCTTTGAGCAGGGCATTGAAACTCCTTGGAAGGAATGGTGGGGCCTGCAAACAGAGAGGTGGAATCAGCCCTCCGAAATTCACTGTACCTATGCTGGGCTTGCACACGGCTGCACCAGCCACATCCCACACATCTGCTTCAGGGTTTGGGTGTCTCCCTGGCAGACTCATCCAGTGCAAAAAAAAAAAAAAAAAGGAAAAAAAAATTATGTAGACGGTTTGCTGTTTGCAAACAGGCCCTGCTCTTTTTTTTGTGAATGGATTCATTCACCAGTCCCCTGAAAGGGCCACTTTAGCCAATGGCCAGCTCGAGAGCGCTGCCTCCTAGCTCCTCGTGATTTGCTCTTCGTGGCTCTGCCTCTCCGATTGGGCTCCCGGCTCCACATGACGTGATCCCTTCTCCTTGACGGGGTGTCTGACATTTTTAGGCAGAATACCAAACAGCTAACGCTGAAGAGCAACCATGTCCCCAGGATGGTGCTGCTGTTAATGTTTGGTTTTAATCACCGAGGGGGAAGGGAGGCTCATGCACGGTTTCTGCAGATGAACCAGCAGCCTGACACCTCTGGAGTGACAGTGAGTAAAGCCTGATAGTCCCTGCATCCCCTGTTGGTGAGGGGTCAGGGTCCTGATCTGTTGAGCAGTGTCTGGGCATGGGGTTGGGTTTGCTGTACATGGAGACAGCTAAAGAGAACTGCAAAGGAGTGGAAAGGCAGCCTGAAGTGCATCTTGCACAGAGGAAGCAGAACGCCCACTCTCACTCTCAGCAACCCTGAGGAGTTGGAGAGACTTCTGACCACCCCAGAGGGCACATCTGCAGTCAGCACAGGATCATTTAGGTTGGAAAACCCTTCCGAGGTCATCGAGCACAGTGCACTGTGGCCTGTGCGGTGCTGTTAGCCTCAGTGGTGCGTCATGGTTTTCATTGCAGTGATGAATGAGGAGCTGAGGGTACCTAAGGAAATGTGTCCAGCTGAGCTGGAGCTCCAGGCCAGCAGTGGTCAGCTGGATGAGCTCACCAGGATGGTGGACCAAGCAGGATGTGCAGAGAGCCTGTCTTTCCCTGATAGCTCCTGGTGGCCGTGATGGGTTGCGAAGGCAAGTGACAGCAAATGCTCAGGCTGGAGGAGGAGAGGAGCACAATTTTGCATGTTCAGAAAAGTCCCAGTTTAGTCTGGGCTTTAAAAGTTTGAGGAGACCAATTACTGCCTCCAGACCGTTCATCTGCCTTTCTAGGAACGATGAGTGATGGGCTTAGGTCATCGCCCAGGCCTGAGTCAGAGCTGCCTCAAGAGCTGGCATGAGACATCTGCGAGCTCTGTGAATCTGGGTCACCCTGGCAGAGCCATCATGCCGACAGAAACTGCATTCCTGGAGACCAGCCTTAGCTCAGGGGACCTGAGCTAAACAGGGAGAGGCAGAACAGGAAAATGGGGATGAAATACCCTTTGCCAATGGAGACAAAAGAGTTAACCTGCTGCTGGTGTCAAAACCAAACTGAGATGTGAAAGAGGAGCCTCTGTCCCTCCAAGTGAAATGTCAGAAGCCATCCTGAGCTCACTCTCTCTCCCAAGGCAAACAGAATCATCCAAATCTGGGGTTCATGCATGAGAAAGCAATTCACCAAGTGATAGAAGGGCCTTAAAATGGAAGAAAGAGATGGAGACCTCTTCAGAGCTGAGAGAGAAGCTCTTCTCTCCAGTTGGGCTTTGTAGGGACTATAAGGGAGAGATCCAGCCATGATTCAACCAAGGGAGCTGCCCCAGCACAGCGTGTGGTGTTGGAGCAGGTGAGCTCTGGATAGCTCTAGCTGTGAAGAGGAAAACCACCTTTGCTTCCCCATCATGCCAGTGGACCCATGGCATCGTCTCCCATGGAGCTTCCTCCATCACATGTGCTCTGCCTCGGAGTGCTGATCTCCGCTAACCACCTTTTGCTTAAGTCTGGAGACTCGGTGTGGAGAAGGGAGACTGCAAACCATGCGGCTCACTGTGGCTTCACAGGGCATGGACACAGTGTGCCAGCAAACCCTGGGTGAGCGGAGGGACCGGCTGGGTGCCCAGGAGTGGGTGTGCACATGCCTGTCAGTGTGTGGCCATGGCCATGCGTGTCTCTTGCCAATGCAATGACAAGAGGGACCCATGCTGGAGAATGGCACCCACCCTCAAGGGGAAAGACCCACAACTTCAGAAACCGGCACCCACCACCTCTCGGGGTTCTGCCGGTTCTGCCTGTTCTGTCCCCTTCCCCCCCACCCCCAGCTTGTCTCTTAATCACAAGCAGCTTGGGGAGACAATGCAATAACCGCACCAAAGCACCAGGCTTGTTCCCCTTTGTCTTTCTCTCCTTTGAGGCTCCGCAG
>NW_008652451.1:3885-5086 GCF_000695815.1 Acanthisitta chloris
AGGGCCACCCTCTGCTCCCTGGCCCACACCGAGCACTGAGCACCTCGGCTCTCACGCTTTTGCCTGCAGACAGGCCATCATCTCGAGCGGGACCACTGAGTTCTCCCCAGAGAGGGAGGCAGCCCCCCCTCCTCCCTTCAGCACATGGCACGGAGGCTTTTAGGCTGGTTTTCGCTGGAGTTCACACAAATCTCGCCTTCCCCGTTACCACCCCCCTTCCCCGCGCAACCGAACTCAGCCATTGAGCCCAGCGAATGGTTTATTTCCCAGGTTAGCACAAAGCAGGGGTCTCTGTGTGCCCCTGGAACCAGCAGAACAAAACGCACAAAGACGTTAGAGGGCCATTTGTAACCAAATCCCAACACACCAGATACTGTTGGGATTATGTCAGAAATATTTTCCCAGAATGCCCTCCCCCCATGCTCCCTCCTACAGATGTTCGGCCCCCACACCACAGATGTTGTTCCTCTTGCAAAATGAGCTTTCCCCTTCCTCTCCCAAATGCCCCTGATGTTTTGCACATTGCCTTCGCCGAGGTCTCCTTTCCACCCTGCCCTCTGCATCCCCCCCTTGCCTGGTCCTTAGCTGATGAACGCGTGGAAAGGCCAACCTGCCTCCTTGTGTGGGGCTGAGTGGATGGCTGCAGGGCTCTGCAGGGATGTGGGCTACTGGATGTCACTGCCACTCTTGCCTTGTCCCCACTGTGCCCATCTCAAAAGCTCTCTCCCTGTTTCAGCCTCAATCTGTGCATGACCTCTGGGCTCTGCAGGCCTGCTCCTTGGGGCACACCGAACATCAGTCCCCTCAGAGGATGGTGGAGGGATGCAAGCCAGACCCCTCAGAGGGTCATGGGGACTTCCCACGGGCTCAGTGTCATGCTGCTCTCCTCTGCTCGGTACCAAGCTGGAGGGGGGACAGGGTCTCCCCAGTGCTCTGCAGCCGGCTTGGCGGAGCGCGGCTCCTGGCTGGCAAGGACCTTCAGCAGCAGTTTGTTCCTCAGGGATGCCGAGAGAGTTTCAGGCCGGAGGGAATGGCCAGACCTTCCCCTCCAGCACCAGCAGCCCACGCGAAACACGCAGGGGGACGGCCTGGCAGCCCGTCAGGGCCGCTCTCCAAGCCCTATGACAGACAGACAGACAGACAGATCTCCGCACTGTCAGTGCCCCCGCTCGCCAGCACTGGGCTCTTCCCCAGCCCGTGC
>NW_008652451.1:5197-6288 GCF_000695815.1 Acanthisitta chloris
GCGGGGAGCGATGCCAGTGCTCGGGCTCCGTCGCGGCAGCAGGGCCAGGAGCAGGGCTCGTCTCCATCCTTCCCTCCTGTGCTGGTGGCGGCAGCCGAGAAGAAAACATTTGTTCTGACACACGCGGGACTGCCAAGCTGTGTCAGGCGCTTTGATGGCCGGGGCAGTAACCTCGACCGCTTCCTCTGCCAGCGGGAGAGCCGAATCCAAGAGCCACAGAGTATGGAATCTCCCAAGGACTTCAGATGACACCTCCAGTCCGGGACATCGCAGCTCTTTTATGCGTTACGAGCCATTTCTCGCCCGTCTGTGGTTGTGGGGTGTTTTTTTTCTCTCCCCAACAGGTTATACATGCAAAGAAAGCCCAGAGCGAGATCCCAGAGAGGCAGAAATCGGTGGAGCTGTCCCGACCTTCGGGGCGTCTCGCGATTTCCACCAGCGTGGCCCAGCCAAAGCCCTTTACTCATCACCTGCTCCGAGCAAGAATCCGAGTCTCCGCTGGTCTCCCAGGGAGCTGGGGGTGCGGCACGGGGTTTTTCTTCAAAGATAGAGTTTATTGCTAAAAATGTTTTGATCAGTGATAGCTCATATTTACATTGATATGTTTTTAAAGGAATATTCAAGTAAACATTTCCAATAGTTTCTGGCATAATCTCTAGCTTTTTTTTTCCTATACACAAACGTTAAAAATAAATAAACTGTACACAGAAAATTTTCCTTTAACATCTCTACACGACTATATGTATTCCCACACAACAAAACAATTCCACTCTTTCATAGATTTGTACTTTTCTTTAAAATTTCCTCCTTAATTAATTGTTATACACTTTAAAAAAAAAACCTAGAGAGCTTGGCAAATTAGTTCAAACATCAGTGACAAGGTCTGAAGAAGACAAAAAAAATACAGCACAAACAACCATCTGCCGTTCTTGCTTTTCTTTTTTTGTACCCCCCGCCCCCCCATTTCTCCTTTTGATAAAATCATCTTTACAGAAAATTTCTGCCCTTCCCTTTGGTAGGGAAGTGCTCAGGTTCTGTGGGGATGGGTTTAAAATGTGGTCCTATGTCTTTAAAATAATAATAATAACAAT
>NW_008652452.1:0-3917 GCF_000695815.1 Acanthisitta chloris
CACAAAGCATGTTCATTGGCTTATACAGAATAGCTAAATGGAACTAATGAGCTATTTTGCTGAACATATGCTTACCACCCTAATGAGATGCTGCACTTTTGCTAGCTGGGCAGGTGGAAAAGGAGCAATATTTGAGGGTCTGACTCTTGATGTTGCTGTTTTCCAATTCTCTACTATTCCTTAGGTTTATAACTTTTCATAGTGGTATGTTTCATCTCCAAGCTGAGCAACTAGCAGCTGACTAGCCCTGTCTCTTCAATTGCTCATTGTTTTTAATTTTCTTATTTATTATAGCTTCAGTTCGTGGTCTGTCATAGAACCTTAATAACAGCTTCCTCTATTAATTTGAAACAAGTTCACAGAGCTGTTGTGCACCAAAAACAAGCCTTGATTCAGACACGTGAACCCTGGGCTGAGGGTGATGCTCTCAGAATTTGTGAAATGGAAGTTTTATAAAACCTGAACTGGAACTCAGTGACATACTAAAACAAGCTCAGTCTACCTGTGTTTAAGATTTCTAGCAGGTGTGGGCCAGAAAAACAAAAGTGACAAAGGCTAGTAATTCTACAGACATTGGCTTAAATTGAGGTGTTACTTTTGAAAAGTTGAAGAAGATGGCATATGGCTCTTCCTGGAGAGCAACCACTGAAGTTGGTACATACTCACATATAGTGGACAGAGGACATGCAGACACAGAGGACATCATGCAGACTAGAATTGCAAAAACTATCATCCTCTGCATCTCCTTAAGTAGCAGCTGCCTTTTGACTAGCTTTAACCACACCAGAAAGAGGGAGAGCTTTACAGATACCTTGTACCTCCACCCCGTCTTTCTCTGAACCAGCATGCAGAGAAGCAGATGCCTAATGGACCTCCCAGTTCGCTTTCAAATATTTCATATCAAGACTTCAAATTCTTTCTAGAGTGCATATTGTGTAATTTTTGACATGTAGGGACACATAACCTCATAATTCCATCTTCCATCTATATAACTTCAAATAGAGTGAAAAGGAAAAACCATATCATATTGCATTTCTTTCTTGGTAAACTGCAAAAAGTTCAGTCAATTTAACTGTGAGATCCTAACTCTCATTTATCCCTTTTAGCTTACCTGTACAGACTGTATGATTTTAATCCAATTTTCTTATGTATGTTTTATCATGTAGTAAGTAATAGAGTAAACCTTGCCATCAAACTTTGTTAAATTGCAGTTCTACAAATTTGTATTAAAACCTGCTTTTCGCCATTATCTTCAACAATAATTCTATAACCAACCAAAGGTACTCATTTACAACAGCTGTGTCCGAAGCCTTTCATGTACAGTTAGTCACTTCTTAGTCAAAGCTTTAACATGCACCAAAAAAGTTTCATTAATATAATCACAGCAGCCACTTACATGAAACTAAATACCAGAAGATATTAATAGAAGTATTACATAGAAAATAATGTAGAACAAGTATTCAGTTCTATCTCCACAGACAAATATTTTTACCACAAGGATACCTATTGTATACAACTACTACATTGCCAACCTCCTTCTTCACAGCTGATTAGTTATAAAGATGTCAAGTAAGAGCCTTTAGATAACAAGATACTGCATGTTTACAAACTATCTTAAAAAAATTCCACAAAATGAAGAATAATCCTTAACTACTGAGTGCAGCAAAGAACGCTTAGAAGTCACTCTGAATGTGTAAATGTAAACATTCTTTTCCTTCCATTGCTTGTACACACATTTGCCTTTTGGGATTTTGTGTTTTCTTCGTTGCATGGATGTATGCTGTCATTTTAAAACGAGAAATCAATCTTTCTTCAGGAAGTTCCTAAAAGACAGTTTTTCTCACACACAGCTGAGATCTCAGCAGGTAATGACAGGCTAAGCTGAGGAGAGGCAGGGTCAGTTGTTTGACTTATATATCAAAGGATTCTAAAAGCAAAAGATTTAAAAAAAAGAAGAAATATAGCCCTTTTATAATCAGTTGAAGTATTTTTGTAGATATATAGAAAGAAGAGTATCACCAAACCTATCCTATCTTAGGAGACAAAAGATTCATATGAAACTGACCATAGATATTCTCAAGTATTGGCTTTTATTCTTCAGGCATGTTTGGCTAATTTTCCTCTTTGAAAGACAGACAAAAATATGAAGAATTAATATAAATGTTGCCCACAGACCAGCTACAAAAAGCCAGCTATTGTCCTTGGACCCATCAGTAACAACTGAGTTGTATCAGGCAGGTCTCAAATCTGAGGACCATCATGTTGGACATGCTGTTTTCCTAGTCAGAGGAACAGGTGCCAAGAGGATGTGATGACTCTGAGCTGTTTTCATGAAATACAAGCTCTCCATCAAAGAGGCAGTAGGGCTCCTATAGGCCCATCAGGAACTTTGCTATTCTTGTCAACTGAAAGACCCTTATCCACTTTGGAAATTAGAGACAGGATAGAAACTTCAGACAGTAAGGTGTCACCTTGGGCAGTGCTAGGAGCTTCACAGAAGGAAAAAACATGACAATCTCTGCCGTGCTCTCTGATGCTACCAATGAGTTGAGCCATATTTAGGGTGGAATATATTTTGTTTAGCTTTGCCCACGTACCATGTTAACAATGAACTCTAAAGGTATCCTTAACCCTGTCTGTTATCAGCAGAGACAGCCAGGAACCTCTGACAGCCAATCTGTGTTAGAATCTTGAGAGGTGGATTAAGCCCATTGTGGTGACATGAAGGGGTGTTTTCCTTATCCTTTCTGCAGACTCAAACCAATGCCAGTGTGTGTTTCCCGTAAATCTACTATGTAAACCTCTATATGTAAACAATAACATTTCTCAAGATAGCACAGGAAAGACTGTTCTTGTTCTAGTGACAAAGAACCAAATATGACCAAAGAGATGCAGCTAACAATAGACCATGGGACAAGAAGGTTGTTCCTTCTTTGCCTGAGTTTTTAGCAGTAAGATCAGTTGTTCCCTGGGTACCCAGCCTGCTGAGCTGGAAGACAGGGGTGGGGAGCAGAATGAGGCTCGCATAATCCAAGGGGAAATGGTATTGACCACCACTTGGACACACACAAGTCTATGGGGCAGGTGGGATACACTCAAAGGTACTGAAAGAGGCAGCAGAAGTGCTAACCTAGACACTTTGAATCCTTTACCAGCAGTTCTGGCTAACTGGGGAGGTTCCAGGTGACTGGAGGTTAGGAAATGTGATGTCCATCTACAAGAAGGGCCAGGATGAGGACTGGAGGAACTATAGACCTGTCAGTCTGATCTCTGTGTGGGGAGGATTACAGTGTAGATCATCACACATCATGTACAGGAAAACTAGGTCATCAGGCTCAGCCAGCATGGGTTTATGAAAGTCAGGTCCTGTTTTACTAACCTGATCCTTTTCTATGACATGGTGACCTGCTTAGTGGATGGGAAAGGCTATGACTGTTGCTTACCTAGACTTTACTGAAGTTTTGACACAATTTCCTACAGCATTCTCCTGCAGAAACTTGGTGTTCATGGCGCGGATGGGCATGATTTTTGTTGGGTAAAAAAATGGCTGCATGCACGGGCCAAAAGAGTGGTGATGAATGGTGTTACATCCACTTGGTGGCTGGGCACAAGTGGTCTTCCCCAGAGCTCAGTACTGATGCTAATTTTGCTTAGTATCTTTATCAGTGATCTGGATGAGGGGATCAAGTGCACCCTCAAGTCAGTTTGCAGATTGAATCGAGTTAGGCAGGAGTGTTGACCTGCTGTATCACATCCCTCAGCTCTACAGAAGGATATAGACAGGCTGGATTGATGGGCTGTAGCCAATTGTATGAGGTTCAACAAGGCCAAGTGCCAGTACTGAATTTGGGTTACTGCCAAGTGCCAGTACTGAATCTGGGTTACAGCAGCACCATGCAATGCTACCCGTGTGGGAA
>NW_008652453.1:0-425 GCF_000695815.1 Acanthisitta chloris
TTCTTATCTCATTCTAGGAGTTCTCCCCAACTCAATAGCAGGGCATGGGGCATTGGCATGTGAGGGCAGTGTGGGGAGCAGAGCTGGAAGGAAGGAAAGCAAGCGAATAGCTGCATGGTACTTAGTTGCTCTCTGGGTCTAAACTACACCATCAGTTCCAAGTGTATTCCTTGTTTAATGGAATTGTATTTTCTCAGTTCCTTCAATGTAGAGGAGTTTAATTTTAAGGTTTTCTTGTCCTTGGCTGTCTTTACAGTTCCTCCCATGAACAAATATCTGATACAATTTTCGTAAACTTACTCTCTAGTTCAATGTCCAGCTATTACTTGAAGAGTGGACTCAGGACAGATCCATCTGAATAGTAAACTACTGCTAACTATTCATATGCAATTTTTGAATAATAATCTTTTTATGTGCCTTATACA
>NW_008652454.1:0-660 GCF_000695815.1 Acanthisitta chloris
GGACTCTGTGACCTCGGAGGTCTTTCCTGACCTTTATGAGTCTGTGAATTGATAGAATCATTGAATTATGGAATGGTTTGAGTGGGAAGGACCTTGAAAACCACCAAGTTCCACCTCCTGCTATGGACAGGGACACCTCCCACTAGCCCAGGTTGTTGCAAGCCCCATCCAACATCGCCTTGAACACTCCCAGGGATGGAGCAGCCACAGCTTCTCTGGACACCCTTCCTGTACCTCCCTCCCTCCTCATCCTTCCCTCTGTGTGTGCCCCCCACCCTGGCACGGCCCTGACTGTCCCTCCCTGCCCTGTGCCCCTGTGTCCCTGCAGCATCCAGCGAGCAGCCGTGTGGATCCTCGAGAACTACTACCACGACTTCCCGGTCTACAACCCTGCCCTCCTCAACCTGCCAAAGTCCGTCCTGTCCAAGAAAATGTCGGGGTTTAAGGTCTATTCCCTCGGCGAGGGTGAGCTCCCCTTCCCTTGCCTTCTCCTCTCCTCCCTCCCCTTTCCCCTCCTCACCCCTGTGTTCCTCTCCGGAGCCTCTGCCAAGCCCAGAGTGGGGTCACCACATCCTGACCGTGGAGCTGGAGGAGCTCCAGGCACTCCACAGACCTCCAGCCCTTCTCCAACCTCCCCCTCATCCCCACAGAGAACAGCAC
>NW_008652454.1:684-4396 GCF_000695815.1 Acanthisitta chloris
ACTGCGGCGCGGCCCCGCGAACCCAGCCACAACGAGTACTACTACGAGGAGGCAGAGCACGAGCGACGTGTCAGGAAACGGCGCGCCAGGTACGGAGCTGGGGTGGGATGGGTTCCATCACCATGGTGGGCTCACCCCTGAGAGCCTGGGTAGGGCTGGAGGTGGAGGGAGAGCTCCTGGGGTCGCCCATCCAAAGCTTGGTGGTCGCAGGATATGGAGAGATCTCCCTCCAAGCTGGTTTGGGGGCAAGTTGGGCTCTGGTTGTACCCCCCAAACCCAGGGCTGTGGTCACTTCTGTGGTTCTCCTCCCAACAGGTTGGTGGTGGCAGTGGAAGAAGCTTTCACCCACATCAAGAGGCTGCAGGAGGAGGACCAGAAGAACCCGCGGGAGATCATGGACCCGCGGGAGGCTGCTCAGGCCATCTTCGCCTCCATGGCCAGGGCCATGCAGAAGTACTTGAGGACCACCAAGCAGCAGCCCTACCACACCATGGAGAGCATCCTGCAGCACCTGGAGTTCTGCATCACCCACGACATGACGCCCAAGGTGAGACGTGGGGCAGGTCCAGAGGTTTGTCCAAGCATGAGGAGTTGGGTGGGGGTTTTTCCTCACCATGTGGGAGAAAGGGTTGGGGAGTACAAGGAGGTTGTAGTGAGGTGGGGTCAGACTCTTCACCCAGAGAACATGCGACAGGATAAGAGGAAATGGCCTCGAGATGCACCAAGGAAGGTTCAGGTTGGACATCAGGAGAAATTTCTCCATGGAAAGGGCTGCCAGGCATTGGAATGTGTTGCCTAGGGAGGTGGTGGAGTCACCAGCCCTGGAGGTGTCCCAGGAACAGCTGGATGTGGCACTCAGTGCCCTGTTCTAGTTGACAAAGTGCTGATGGGTCACAGGTTGGACTCGATGGTCTTGGAGGCCTTTCCAGCCTCGCTGATTCTGGGATAGAGCCAGAAAAACGTGTGTAACCCCCAGGGCTCAACACTGTGCTGGGAAGCAGCTGTGTGGGGATGTTTTTCCAGCAGGACCTGCTGAGCAGCTTGAGACTGCAACAAAAACCAGGCTGAGCTGTTGGAAGGTGAAGTTCACATGTCCTTTCCCTCCCCAAGGCCTTCCTGGAGCGGTACCTGACGGCTGGGCCCACCATCCAGTACCACAAGGACCGCTGGCTGGCCAAGCAGTGGACACTGGTGAGCGAGGAGCCGGTGACCAACGGGCTGAAGGACGGGGTGGTCTTCGTGCTGAAGCGCCAGGACTTCAGCCTGGTGGTGAGCACCAAGAAGATCCCGTTCTTCAAGCTCTCGGAGGAGTTCGTGGACCCCAAGTCGCACAAGTTCATCATGAGGCTGCAGTCGGAGACCTCTGTGTGAGCTGAAGGGACGGAGAGAGGGTGGCAGGGACAGCTCTCTGCTGCTCTCTGTCCCACGGGGCTGGGGGAGGCCGTGCCCAGGGCAGGACTGCGGCAGCGCCGGGAGCAGCGGTGGCTCCACCACCACTGCCACCACGGGCACTCGCCCTCCACCTCGGTTGGGGTGGGCTGAGCCCTTCTCCTCCTCCTCCTCCTCCTCCTCCCCACACCCAGGTCCTTGTAGCATGTCCCCAGCAGGTGCAGGTGGCCGAGGACAGTGCCCACCGGGAAGGAGAGACGGCGATTCGGTGCCATAACTCAAGGGCTAACTCCAAAACCTTCACCAGCGTCTTCGAGCACCTCCAGGTCCCAAGGACCTTCTGCTCTTGCCTGTTTTCTCCCTGCCAGCTGTCCTGGCTCAGGCCTTAAACCACTGTGTGGCCTCTGGGGTTGGGTTTGATCCCAGAGATTGTTGGGGGGAGGATTTTTGCAAACACCTCCATGATCTGTGGCTGCTATGAAAACCTCCCCTGGTATCCCAAGCGCTGAAGTGGTGACACTCCTGGCTGTAGGAGTGTCCTCCTCACCTCTGCTGATGGTTTGTAGCAAAATTCCAAGGGGAAATCTGGTTTTTCAGAGAGGCAGAAGGTTAGCTTTGGTTTTTTGAGTGGGTTTCCCTGAGGTGATCCATGGCCCTGCTCCCAGCAGCATCTCCATGGGGTTTCCCCATTGCCGTTGGAGCTGGGGCTGTGGCTTTGGAAGAACAGCTTGGGAGTCTCTTGGGGTCCAGTCCTGGACCTGTAGCCCCAAGGGGCTCCTGGCAGGGGTCAGTGAGGTCCTTAGCGTCCCCCAGTGACGTGTGGCCTGTGGTGCTCCCACCAAACTCCCATCAGGGACACTAAAGCTTTTGCCTTCTCTTGGGTTTTGTTAAGGTCACAAATACCTCATGGATTTCTTTTTATTTTGGGACTGTTTTCCCTCTGGATCTGACCTTCTAGCCACACTGGGAGGCTCCTGGGGAGGCTGTGGCCAAGCCCAGTGGGGTTGGTTTGGTCGTGGAGGTGTCCAACTTCACTCCAGGGAGGCTTGAGTTGGGTTGGATGTTGGTTTATTTTGTCCTAAGCACTACAAAGGTTTGAGTTTGGGGGGTGAAGGCCACATGTGCCACCCCAAGGGGCTGAGGGACCACACGTGCCACCTCAGGGCAGGTGGAGGCTTCCCCAGTGAGCACCAGTAGCCAAATGAAGGTGCTGGAGAAGTCCTGCAGGGTCCATTCCCATCCAGGCACACACTGCTTAGGGTTTGGCTTTCCTGATTCCCAGGAAATCTCCATTTTTGGGGGAGTTTCCAACCCCTCTGTGCCTCTGCCCTCGTTTTCCAGGGGCTGAAGGAGTTTCACCCCCCTGATCCTTCAGTCCCCTCAGTGCTGCTGCCCCTGGGAGCCTATTTGGGGATGTTTCCCCAAAAAAAAAAATCCTTCACGGAGTGAGCAGAAGGGTCAGCCAGGGAGGGAGGGGTTTGCCCTTGGGAAGTGAAGCAGAAAAAACCCTTTTTGGTTGCATTTTGGGGCTGGTTTGGGTTTGCTCTGCAGAGCTGAGACCTTGTGCATGCGACTAGAGAGTTGTAAAGTGTAAAATGGTTTTTTAATATATAAAGAGCTTGTTTGGACAGTTTGCAGTGGAGCCAACGTTCCGCAGCGGTAGGAAGTTCTGTTGGTGTCTGTTTTGTTCTGGTTTTTGTTTTTTTTTTTCTAGAGGGACTAATATTGTACATTTTTTTTAATAAAATAAACCCATTTTGACTTTTTATTGGTTTTTTTCTTTGGTTTTCTTTGGTTTGGGGTCTATGGGGACAAGATTTGGGGGTCTATGGGGGGAAGAGTTTGAGCTATATGGAGCTAAGGATTTGGGGTCTAAGAGGCCAAGGATTTGGGGTGTAGGGGCCAAGGATTTGAGGTGTAGGGGCCAAGGATTTGGGGTCAATGGGGCCAAGAATTTGGAATTTATGGGGCAAAGTATTTGAGTTCAAAGAGGTTTGAGTCTATGAAGCCAAGGATTTGGGGGTCCATGGGGCAAAGGGGTTGGGATCGGTGAGGCTAAGTCTTGGGGGTTTGTGAGGGACAAGGATTTGGGGTCTATGGAGACAAAAATTTGGGGTTTGTGGGGCCAAGGATTTGAGGTCTATGGGGCCAAGGACTTGGGGTGTAGGGGCCAGAAATTTGGGGTATATGGAGCCAAGAGTTTGGGGTCTATAGGGCCAAGGACTTGGGGTGTAGGGGGCTAAGGATTTGGAGTCCATAGGATCGAGGATTTGGGATCTTTGGTGCCAAGGACTCGGGCAGGATGGAGCCCCACGCACAGCCC
>NW_008652454.1:4503-5332 GCF_000695815.1 Acanthisitta chloris
TGTGGCCGCCCTCAGCTGCCTGCAGGGCTCCCCCCCTCGAGCTGATTCACCAAGACATCACATCACTGTTTCCTTTGGCTTTCACACCTCTCCTCCCCCCTGTGCCCCTCACAGGAGACGTTTCCTGGGGGGCTCAGGGGGCGAATTTCCACCCTCACCTCATCTGTTCTCTGTGATGAGTTCATCAGTCACTGGTTGGGGAGGAGAGTGGGTTACTCCACCCTTCTTTTGTGGTGTTTTTTTTTGTTTACTCCGTGAGTAACCCAACAGCATGCAAACCTCCTCCCCCCATTGCCTCCCCCACAACCCCCAAAGCCATTTCAAGACTTGGCAAAAGTGACATGTAGGTGGGTCAGGGGGAGCTGTGTGACCCAGCAGAGAAATTCCAGGTGTTTTGGGATGAAATATCACTTTATTGGCCCAGCCATGCCCAGCACCGATGCTCTGAGCCCTGTCCTTGTCCCACTCTTCCCATTCCCGCTGGGATTTGCAGCATCCATAGGAAGGGCTGAGGCAGCTCCTGCTGCTCCTGGTCCCCAGTTGTGCTGGCTCAGTCCCCCTCGGGGTGTCCTGGAGCTCCCTGGGGGTGTGTGGAAACCACTGGGCTCACCCAGAACCCTCAGTCACCACCAGCAGCTCAGGGGGAATCCTCCTGGGGGGAGCAAAACCAGTTGCTGGGGGAGCTGCAAACTGGAGGGGCTGGAGGGGCTGAGTTCAGCTGCTCCCAGAGGGGAGGGCAGTACCTGGGGCTGGGGCAGGGCAGAGTGTGGCTCACAGAAGGTGGTTTCGGTGTGCTCCGGGGCTGGGGGGGTCGTTGGCCTCTTCCTCT
>NW_008652454.1:5489-5905 GCF_000695815.1 Acanthisitta chloris
TTACGGGAGGTTGGTTCGGTGCGCTCCGGGGCTTGGGGGGTCCTTGCCCTCTTCCTCTCCCCCTGCAAGAGGCAGGAGCTGTGCTGAGCATCTCCTCACTCACCTGTGCTGCAGCACAGGGCTGTGGTGGATGGGGAAACTGAGGCAGGTCAGGGGCTGTGCTGAGGCTCTGTCGTGCCAGGGAGAGGATCCCTGTGTGCCTCTCACCTGGGGGGTTGGGATTATTGGGGTGGTGTCGTGGGCAGGAGGGTGGTCCAGGGCTCCCAAATCTGCAAGGCAAGGGTTGGGTCAGTGCTGAGAGCAGGTCAGTGATGCTGCAGTGAGATACCCCAGATAACAGCCCGTCATCCCATCCCACCCCTGCCATGGGCAGGGACACCTCCCACCAGCCCAGGTGGCTCCAAGCCCCATCCAAC
>NW_008652454.1:5926-10063 GCF_000695815.1 Acanthisitta chloris
GGAGCAGCCACAGCTGCTCTAGGCAACCTGTGCCAGGTCCTCACCACCCTCACAGGGAAGGATTCCTTGCCAATATCCATTTATCCCTGTCCTCTGGGAGTGGGAAGCCATTCCCCCTTTTCCTGGCACTCCACAGCCTTGGAAATAGTCTCTCTGAGATTCCCCAGGTTGAAGGGGTTCCCCAGGACAAAGAGGTTCCCCAGGATAACAACGTGCCCCATCCCCAACCACATCTCACCTGAGGAGTCACTGATGGTCACAGCTCTGTCCCTGCTCCCTGTGGGCCAGGGCAGACACAGGTGTTACAGGACTTGGAAAATCCCTCCCAGAGCCTCCTGGGAATGAGCTGCTGAGCTCCCGGTTTGATTTGCAGGAGGGAAAAAAAAAGCCCCGAGAGCCTGAAGTGTGTGCTAACACAGAGGAGAAGCCCCAGGGGAAAGAGCAGAGCTGGCACTGACAGGCAAAACTGAGCAGTGAAGGGAGTTCTGGGTGCAACTTCTGGAGTGTTGATCCAGATCTGAACAAGGGAAAGTCCACAGGGTTGAGCATTGCCAAAGGGGGTTTTGGGCCTGGTGGGAGCACAAATCAGGACCCTCAGGGAGTTGTACCAGAACAACTGACTCTCTGTGGCACTTCTTGGTGCTCTGAGGATGTGGCTGCAGACAGATGTTCCCCTTCCTGCCAACCCAGCTGGGCCAAGTGGGGAGATGCTGGTGCTGGGGGGAGCTCACCTTTCCCCTTGGTCCTCTGGTAGGTGAAGAAGAGCACGAGCAGAGGAACCACCACAAAGATCACTGGGGCCCAGTACCTGGCAGGAACAGCGGATGAACTATCTATGGGAAGAGACAGGAGATGTGGGCATGGTGCCCACTCAGGTGGCTGAGGGGGTGGCAGCACCAAGGTGGGGCCTGGGGACATGCAGGACCCTCCAGGATGGTGGAACATCCCAAGCCTCATCTCTTTCTCCATGGGACTCACGGGTTTGGTTCCCTGCAGCTCCTGCTCGTGTCAGTGTGGGGGTAGTGGTGGTGGTCCTGGTCCAAGGAGAGCTTGAAGTGGCTGTTGACCCTGTAGTCAGTGTGTCCACATCCCCAGCAGTTGTGGTGGGATCTCCTGTTGGCCCTAAAGTGTCTCCTGTTGGCTCCAAAGGGTCTCCCATTGGCCCTGGGATGTCATCGTGCCATGTGATGTTTTGATGTTCTGCTTCCTCTTGTTGGAGACCAAGAGCTGGGGGTGAGGATTGTTAATCCACATCAGTTGTCCCCAGAGCAGAACCTCCCCCAGGGATCAGGAATGGGAACACTGAGCCATGTCCCTCCAGCTCAGGGGACTGGGATGGAGGTTTGGGGCTGGGGGGACATCACCTGAAGGGTGGAGGGTCTGCAGGGGCCACACGAGGAGAGGCTGAGAGCACTTGGCTTGTTCAGCTGGAGCAGGGGAGACTGAGAGGAGACCTCAGGAGGGGCAGCACCAATCTCTGCTCTGGTGACCAGCAACAGGACCTGAGGGAACAGCTGGAGCTGTGTCAGGGGGGGGGTAGGTGGGTATCAGGACAAAGTTCTTTCCCAAGAGGTGTTTGGGCACTGGAACATCTCCCCAAGAGAGTGGCCACAGCTCCAACCCTGCCAGAGCTCAAGGACAAGACTCTCGGGCACAGAGAGGGACTTTGGAGTGTCCTGTGCAGGGTCAGGAGTTGGCCCAATGAGCCTGTGGGTCCTTCCAGCCCAGGAGGAGCTGTGAGTCTGAGTGGGCAGCGGATGCCCCCCGGGCGGCACGCAAAAAAAAGTCCCACATCCTGCCGAGCCTCACACCTGCAGCCCCACTGAGACACCCCCGAGGAGGTGCTGGGGGGCCTGAGCCGAGGGTGGTCGGAAGTGGAGCAGTGTCACGGAGCTGCCAGGGTTGAGCAACAGGCACAGATGAGGACTCTGAGCTGGTGAAATAAGTCCCCAAGTCTCAAGTCATGGAGACTCATAAAATGCCCTGAGTTGGGTCACAGTCATGGGATAGCCTGAGCTGGAAGGGACACCCAAGGATCACAGCATGATTAAAGCAAAGTCTAAGTGAAAGGAGCTGAGAGGTCACTGAGCATCCCTGAGGCTCAGCCAGGAGGGACAGGACAGGGTGTCTGTGCTGGGAGAGCTCAGGAGACCTCCTGTCCTCCTCCTGCATCACTAGCCAGGCCCAAGCCAAGCCCCAACATCAGTGATCTGAGCCTTGCCCTAAAAAAATTCCCTTCCATGCTGCAAAGATGCCCTGGGAGGTCTCACCCCACCACCCCTTCCTTCTCCTCCTCCTCCTCCCTCCACCCCCAGCCTAGAGGGATCCCCTGGACCTCCAGCCCCACTCACCAGCTCCAGAGCAGAGCACGGCGAGGCAGAGCCACCTCGTCCCGATGCCCCACAGCTCCATCCTGCTCTGCCCCTTCCACCACCACCACTGCCCCTCCTGCAATGGCTTCCTTCCCCTTTCTGCCAAGAAACAGCTTCCTGTTAGCCCAAAGGTGCCGAAATTGGGTGAGTAACGGCCAAAAACTCCTCCTGGGAGTCACTCGTGGGGGGTGGCAGTGTTGGAGCTCCAGCAGCTCTTGGTGTGGACAAGGAGGAGGTGATGCCCCAGATCCCTCCAGGCCATTCCCTGGAGCCATCAGTGCTGTCTCAAACCCAACCCAAGGTGAGGATTGGAATCACAAGGACACATTGGGTGCCACGTGGGCAAATCCCTTTGTCAAACACACAACCCACTGAGGGTTGGACTTCTAATTGCTTGTGAGCCTGAGGAGCTCAGCCCAAGCCCAACACACGCTGGGAAAACACAGAGGAAACACAAAAAAGGCTCGTCAAGAACTGCCTCTTCTCACCCCAAATCATATGCAGACAGAGCTGGGGTTGGGATGTGTCTGGCATGTTGATTCCAGCAGCTCCTGGAGGGCTCTCCCGTGCCAGGAACTTCAAAGGCGTCTCCAGTTTCATCCCTGAATAATTTACCATCAGCACTGACAAGACAAAGAGCAGGAGGAAGCAGCATGGGAAGGAAAAGCCTTCCCAGTGCACTTCTGTCTGGAGGCACTGGAAAACTGATGCTCCTGAGTGTTTTTGGGGGGTGTTTTTGGCTTGGTCACCGGATCTCAGTGGGTTTGGGGTGCAGGGAGGGTGGGAATGGCCCCTGGGGGTCTGCACAGGCCTTACTGCAGTACACACATCCAGGTGGGATGTGGCTGCCACTGAGCTGTGTCCCAGCTCCACTTCAGGCTTGGAGAGCATCTCTCTTCCCTAAATCCTGCTGGGAACACACCAAACTCCAGCAACACCTGCTGCCCTGGGAGGTGGTGGAGTTGCCACACTGGAGGTGTTTAAGAGGTGTCTGGATGTGGTGCTGGAAGATCTGGGTTATGGCAGGGACAGGTTAATGGTTAGACTTGATGGTCCTAAAGGTCTCCTCCAAGCTAGATGTTCTCTGATTCTATGACCTCGCACACAAATATCTCAGCCAAGAATAAAACCTCACATAGAAACACATCAGAGGAGCAGAACAACAGCAGTCACATCCTCATCCCATTTTCCCCCAAGCCCAGACCATCCTGCCCTTGGCCCAGCACAGCCCTGCAGGGAACTGGTGGTGCTGAGCACGGTACAAGGTTTACAGGACTCCAAAGGCCCTGGGGGAGGAGCTGATGTCAAAGCCACAGAGGTCTGAGATGTGCCTGAGTGAGGCACATGTGACTCTGTGCTCAGCTTTCTCCCACCAAGGCAGTTATTTGTGGCTTTTCTTTGTTTTAAAAAACAGAAGCAGCGAAAGTGTTCAGTGAGTTTTGAAGTACAGCAAAAAAAAATAATCATGTGAAATATCAGGAGGAATTTCTTCCTAGAAAAAGGGCTCAGGCTTTGGAAGGTGCAGCCCAGGGAGGTGGTGGAGTCACCAGTCCTGGAGATGTTTGAGGACTAATTGGATGTGGCAATTAGTGCTCTGGTCTAATCAACAAGACAGAGATCAGGTGCAGGTTGGATTTGGTGATCTTGAAGGTCTTTTCCAACCTCAGTGATTCAGTGACCCCGTGAGAAAGAGCCTCAAGAGGCTCCTCAAGTCTTTCCATCCTCATGTCTTGACACTCCGCATCAAGTCCTTGAACCAGAACTT
>NW_008652455.1:0-9142 GCF_000695815.1 Acanthisitta chloris
TTCCAACCCTTAAATGCTATGATTCTACAACATTCCCTCCTCACTGGGACAGGCTTAAAGAAATAAAAAAAGGTTAATAAAAAACTCTCTTATATGAACAAATATTTTTTCATACACAGATCCTACTGCATTGGTCAATAATTTAATCCCACTGTGAGATTCCAATGGACAGTTACCATTTCTTTTTTACTCTGCCAGAAAAATTAAGAAAGAGCTCTGTTAAAGGGACTTGAAACCCAATATTGCCTAAAATATTACATTTCTGATCTAGTTTACCTAAGAAAAAGAAAAGCTAATAATTCAAGAAAGCAAACCCTGTCCAACAGCAATTTCAAACCTTTATGAATTGTCTGAAATAGACGGCGTTTTTCCAGATGATCTGAAAGCTATTTTTGTGGAAGCCCTCATCTACTGCCAGCCACTAACATGTCGAAGCACGTCAATGACATGCCCAGCAGTGCAAAGCCATACCGAATAAATTACCTTTGCTTCCAACTCCTCCTTGCTATCTCCTCTATGTACCCTCTATCTATAGCCTTCTGTGCAGTCCAACATTATCTTCTACAATCTTATATCTGCGGTTAATATTTACACAACCACTGTGCTGCTTACAACAAGTAAAGACAGAAAGCAATCAGCCATTTTACTACTCACTCTAGTGTATTTCCCTTAACTTGCAAGTATCCACACTCCTGAGATGGTGTTTAACAGGACACTGCTAGAACATTATTAGAAATCCTGCTTTACATACCTTCCCCTGTTGCATTGAACAGTCGACACATCCCACTTGAATGTTCCCATGTTTTGCTCCCGGGATTATCTGTAATCTTTCAAAGTCAGTCCCCAGTACCACAATATCACATCCTGATGCATATGCCTAAAATAAAAAAATAAAAAACCAAAATAAAATAAACCGGAATAAAGTAAAGCTTTAGCTACTTACAGCAAACCAGTGAAGTATGAAACAGTACAGTCCATGTATCTTATCTATATAGAACACTACAGTATTCTGTCAGAAATACAGAGGTATTTGCAGAGATCATATAGATATCTCCAATTTAAAATCAAGCAATAGAAGTAGCAAATTTTTCTTTCTCCACACTCAGAAGTGATTCATAACACTTGCACAACAAGCTAACAGTTCAAGGCCTGGCCGTGTTCGAAGCCAGGCTGGATGAGGCCTTGAGCAACCTGATCCAGTGAGGGTCGGGACTAGATCATCTGTAAGGTCCACTCCAACCCTTAAATTCTATGATTCGATGACACTCTCTCCTCACTAGGACAAGCTTAAAGAAATAAAAAAGACAGAAGGGGCAAAAAAGATGGAGTTATGCAAACATCAAAAATAAAAGAAAAAGGATGCAAAACAAAGTTATTGTAAAGTAGGAAAACGTACTACGTTTCTTAGACTGGAGACAGATTTCAAAAGGGTTTTTTTAATTTTTGAAATTTTTCAAAGGGGAATAGAATTGAGGAGCTAAAACGGTACAAAGCACTAAGGAAAGAACTTAGCACAGGAAAAATTCAGAAGGGTAACAAAAGGAAGCGTAATTATACAAAAGCAGAACCACTCTCAGATTTGTTGAGCCTCCTGTTACTTGCATCAATTTTCTCTTAAATTTCTTATATTGTCGCCAAGTACTTTGACAAATCTAACACAATGACAAAAATCATAAACGTAAGATTTCCATATACTGAAAAAAATGATAATGCCTTACAACCAACCCTACTAATTTCTAGTATATTAATTAAAAACTCTTCACTTGAAAACAGCAGAAAAACTGAATGCTAGATTTACAAATTTGGAATCTGATTATAATGTTTTCAGGTGTTTCACATGAAAGATTACTTTTATCATTACATAAACTAATGTAAGTAAATAAAGAATATGGATATTTCGGTCCAAAGTTAATTTTCCCCACAAAGGGTTCAACGATTCTTCACAAAACAATCTTACCCAGAGTACTGTGATCACAGTTACTACTTGGCAACCAGCAGAACATCACACACCCTTAAAATAAGCTAATATTTGAAAATGCTGTCTATAACTCTGCAGACTAAATATAACCATGTATTTATTTATGATAAGTTGTTATTGGTCAGGTTTCTGAGACCCTTCCTGTCCTGTCCTCTCTTCAGCCCCAAGAAAGTGTTCAAGCAGTGTAATTACTCCTGTCAAAAGCAGAGCATTAATTACAAATTGACTTGATACACTGCAGGTTCCAGAGCAGTCTAACTGAAAACTCATTCCAAAAGAGAAGACTGAGTAGTAATTTTTATTCAAATGCTAAAGTCATTGTTTTGATATTGTGACAGCATGAAATTTGGACCTGTTCATCACAGAACATTTGTTTCATCAGCTAAAAACCATCTCACCTGGTTACTCACTGGTTAAATCCATGGTTCACAAAAAGTACCATATATACAGTTTTTCCCCAAAGCCATTTAATTTAATATTTTGTATGGAAGCAATTTTAATCACAACAAAAATAAATGAACAAAAAGCATTTCACTGTAAAAAGATGACACAGAAATGTAAATATGGCTTTATTAAAACAGTGTTTAAAAGACTGCAGTGTCAAAGACTGTATGAAGCCCTTCCCTCCTGTATGCCCTTCTAGGCCTCATGATCACTTCACAGACTTATAATACTTCTCCCATCTGGTTCTCTCCATTTCCAGCTTGACAGGCAAGCCTGAAATCACACAGCATCACACCACCAAAATCACAGACCAGAATTGCAGAATGGTTTGGGTAGGAAGGAACCTTAAAGATCACCTAGTTCCGAACCCCTTTCACTCGGTCAGGTTGCTCAGGGCCCCATCCAACCTGACTTCACCATGCTCGCAGCAAAGAATTTCTTTCTAATATCTAACCTAAACTTACTCTCTTTCAGTCTGAAGTCACTCCCCCTTGTCTTGTCACTACATGTCCTTGTAAATAGTCTCCATCTTTCCTGAAGGCTCCCTTTGGGCACTAGCGTACTGCAATAAGGTCACCCTGAAGCTCAACAATCCCAATTCTTTCAGCCTTCCCTCTAACCGTCTTCATGGCCTCCTCTGGACTTGCTCCAACAGGCCCATGTTCCTCCTGTGCTGGGGATCCCAGAGGTGGACACAGTGCTCTAGGTGAGTGCCATGAAAGCAAAGTAGAGAGGCATAATCACCTTCCTTGGCCTGCTGGACACGCTGCTTTTGATGCAGCCCCTGAGACAGCTTGATGCTATTCCTTTGGGTCCTGTCACTGGTCAGTGCCTGCCTGCCCCTCCGCTTCCCCTCGTGAGGAAGCTGTAGACTGCAATGAGATCTCTCCTCAGTGTCCTCCAGGCTAAACTGACCAAGCAACCTTAGCTGCTCCTTGTATGGCTTCCCCTCAAGGCCCTTCATCTTCATAGCCATTCTCTGAACACTCTTTAATAGTTTTTTATCTTTTCTTATATTGTGCTGCCCAAAACTCGTAACTCAGGCTAGCTCCTACTAACCTGGTCTGTGCTGGACAACAGTAACTCAAAGAGGTATGCAAGCATCCTTAACATTTCCTGAAAATGTCCCCTTTATGAATACAAACCAAGAGCTATAGCTCCTCCTCCTTTCTGCTATGTTTAAACATGCCTATTATTTTATGTTTAATAATAATTTCTGGCCAAACTTCATATGACATGTGTTTAAAAAAAATAGTTTGTCAAACTGGGAATGAACGTTCTCAAGAAAAGTTGGGGAGTATCTTCTTATCCTAGCAGTTTTCAGTTCTACCAGTTAATTACAATTGCACTTTTAAGAACCAGATCAGGGCGGGGGTGAGAGGAGTGCTCTTTCAAAACCTTTTTCTTGCAAGAAAAATATAATCATTCCACCCTTGTGTTCTGGCACTTCTCCACATTACCTGAAAAAAAAAAAAAATCACTTCTGTCATCAATCTATTCTGATGGATTAGATCATAGTTGGTCACACTGGCCTCCCAATCCCCAATAAACTGCAGAACCACTGACTAGCTCCTAAACCTGTACAGCTGATCTGTTCTCAAAGAGGTAGAAAGGGGAAAAAAAAAAAAAGACCTTTTCAAAGAGCTTCCAAATATAACTACAGCCAAGCAGAAGGATGACGACTTGGAGGTTATTTTTAACGTTTAGTTAATGTTTGCCAGCAGGAGAACCACAATTGCAAAGACAAAAGGCAAGGGATGCAAAGGGTAAGGAAGTTTACTGCAACACAAAAGTGCCTGAATAACAAGGTGACCAAGTTGTCTGGCAAATGAAACAGCAACAGCATCTCTTTGCTACTGTCACCTAACCACCTCTTCCCATTGCACCTCACACTGACCACACACTTTAGGCGGGAAGCTTGAGAGCTTCCCTCCTAAGGCATCCTTCCTCCAGTTCTTCGCTGTCCCCTCTGCAACTCGTCCACTAAGACAGTATCTGCGCAGAGAAGTCAGATCCTCTTACACACCCACTGGATCTCAGATTCCAGCTCTGAAGGAGGGTTCTAAGCAGTAGTATCCTATAAAGACATTTCTTCAAGCCATGAGCAGAAAACTGTTGGGCTAATTTTCATCTTAGTTGGGTTTTTTTCGCTGTGGACAATTATATGAGGTATTTTAGCACAGTATAACAGAACTGTGCTCAGGAGTAAGCAACACCTTCCGTACCCTAACAGTCCCTCAGATGCAACAAAAGTTATTTCTGCCTCCCAGTCACTTTATCTAATTTTTACTGCTAGATGTGTCCATAGCTCACAAGTCACTCATTTTTTTGTCATTTTTGTCATTATTTTGACAGAAGCTAATATGATCACATTTTTACAAGCTGTGGAAACTAAGATAAAAGGTAATTCCAGTCTTCTATTACACACAGGGCTAGAAGCAATTTCAGAATATAAGAATTTCTCATAGGTCTACTCTTGTCTACCATTGCTTGGTCCCTGGCAAGGGTAGGGGGAGGAAGAGTGGCACAAAATGCTGCCATACAGTTGAACGAAGAAAGAATTCCTATATATATATTGTTTAAAATAATATTAAAACCCCAAGAAGCATTTTTGAAGCAAGAAGAGCCTCTATGTCTTATGCTGGCAAGCCATAAAAGCCTTTCACCTTAAGAATGCCCTAGAACATTTACAAGAAAGTTATCTGCACAATGAGACAAGCAGATAACATGACTTGATCATATTCTCAGAATGTTTATTAAACAATGCCTTGTTCTTCTGTGACACAAATAAACAAGACAGAACTAGTTCAAGCTGCATGAACATGGATCTCACTTGCTGCTGACATTGCAAAACAAGCCTGAAATTAGGGAGTGAGGCATATTTCAGGCCTGTGAAAATAAATGTGATTTTGCATTGCAGTACTTGGTTTTCACACAAATTCTACCCGTTCTTTTAATCCAATGTCAGCTCTTATCTTTGTATGTATACGTCTTTGAAGAAGACTAGCAGATATTTTTACAATAACAACGATCTAAAAGCATGGAGTTTTAATGGAAAATAGTACAGACAATTATATGGACTATTCTGGTATCCTTCCAAAGTGAAAGCCTGATACATGCCACTCAAAATCCAAGGCTGGTATTGAGAAATTACTCTCAACAGAAGGAAAGCAAATGAGCAGGGGTTTTGACCTCTTACACAGCCCAGGATCTTGACAGCAATTACTTCCCTTATACTAAACCTTCTTGATACATTTCTTCTATGTACGGACAGAATTTTTGCTATAGTCTCTGCTACAGCTACATAAGGGCTGACACATCACCTTGCACAACCTGTGCAAACTTTGTTTAACCTACGTCTCTTAAATGAAGGACCCAAGTACATGTACCATAATTTGCCAGTGAATGCAGTAGTATGTGAGCAACCATACATATTCATCAAGTTAGATATATACATAAACACATGCAAATACATATGGAATGAACATACAAACTAGAAAAATAATGTAGAACTCAAGACAAAAATTAAAGGCAAATAAATCTATGAAGCAGATGATACTGCAATAATGGCTGCATTTTTCTACCTTGCACAGAATGGCCAAAATCAAAAAGCACAGTAACCATGAACACATGGTACCTTGCTGAATTATTCTACTCTATTTGAGTATGGTCTCTCTCCATCCCCATTTTTTTAATCAAACCCTACACTAGTCTAAGTACTCAATTTAAGTATCTTACCAAAAAAAATTCTTTTATTGTGATGTTTCATTAAATTTTAAGAAATATACTTTCATCATGACTAGGAAAAAACAACTTTCTAATCTATCAAAAGTAATTGAATGATTATACTTTCAGCATTCATAGCATATATACATAGCAAATTGATTGGTCATGCACTTAGAATTATGTCTCACTGAAACACCATTTTTCATTGATGTGTAAAGAAGTTTAATTCTTTTTTTTTAAGACTAATTCAATTTCAAAAAGTAATTTCATAAGTCCAGAACTGCTTAACTGGAACATTATTTTAAAAATAACCCATACAAGTCTCAAAAGAATTTGCTACCCTTTACTAAATTACAACCAAGAAGCAGGTGTAAGTAGTGTCATTTCTTAACTGATTCTTATGATCACTGTTAATCTCCTGGACTACAGATATCAATGAAGTTCTAAATACAAACATTAAGTATTTTCTAGACAAATAAGTAGCAATGTGATTCAGTCATAGAACCTACTCTTATTTAACAAAAACTTTACCAAATGGCAAATTATCTTTGCAAAACTCAGTATCAAAAAGCTCCCAGATCTTTCAAGCGCTTTTCAGCTCCAAACGTTCACAGTTCTATCAACTGTACAAAGCAAGTCTTAAGTCCAGAATGAGTTCAACCACACACAGAGGAAACCTGTCCAGAAAATACTTCGGTTGCATTGAAAAAAAATCCATGTAATTAATCATTCTTTCACAAATTTTTAGCCCTACAATTACTCTTCTATGACTTTCATTCATTATCAGTGCTGTGACTTGTGCTCGTAAAGCTGGTATTGCTCATGTGACTTCCCCCCCCATCTTCCGCTACTTGGAGGAATAAAAAAAAAAAACCCTAAGAAACAAACTGAAATAAGCAAAACCACACAAAGCAAACTGATCACAGAAGTGGTTCCTCAATAACTTAAATACAAAATACAGTTTCAATAATAACTACTACAGAAGAATCCTATATGATGACCTCCATGAACTTTTACAACAAATGGCTGTTTTACTCAGTATTTCAGGTCTCAATCAAACAAAAGAAAGCAAAGGATGTCTTCCACAGTGGACAAGTACATAGAAAATAAAATTATTCCAATTTCAGGAGAAGGACACAAATACTAAACAGGCAAATTCTGACATCTGAGGGCTAAGTTCTAATTTAGGTACTACCACTCTCTCCCAATAGATTAACAACAGGCTTCTTATCATATCTTGATGCTTACGAGCCTTTTTCTATATGTAAATGAAAGATGGGCTAAAAACTCTTTATCAGTGCTCTCTCCAAGGAAGCTCATGCTCCCCTCTCCATTCCGCATCCTAAAACAAGGTCAGGACAACAAACCTGCATGCCACAAATATCTCAACTACCTTCTCAAAACAACTACACGTATTCCTAAAGGTGCCCATACAATTCAGTGGGTACAGACTTTTTTTTGCTAGTTTTGCTTCTAATTTTTCAGAGTTGAAGAGAAGAAACTGATACTTTTAGTTTAAAACTGCAATCCTCTACAATATTTTACTTTAAAAAAAACCAGTGCAAAACATTACAGACCAAGTTCTCCTGTTGGACAAAGGTAATTCACTCCACCAGTACAATACATAAACCTGAAACAGCAGCTTTTATGAGTTTTCAGGTATGAAAACTGGAAGCATGGACGTTTCAGACATGGAAAAAACAACTGTCAATTTCTTTTCTTGGATTTTTCTAATGCTTAATCCATTTCTTTCCAAAAATGCAGGAATTAGCTTCAGTACCTCTCACCTCTTAATCCTTCTGAGCAATCTTGCAAACTTACACAGATTTATAGAATGAGTAAGAGCAAACAAAAAAACAGCCCCAAAGCACTTGAGAATATTTCTGTTAGCATTTTTTAATCTGAGGAAAAGAAATCCATCAATAACCTTCTGGTGAAAAGGATAAACAAAGGAAAGTGAACGTGTCTATAGGAAACCTCGTTATCACAGTTAAGTCAAGGAAAAATCGTTACTCTATTTGTGTCAAAACAGCCCTTGTAAAATGGAGACCACAATAACAGGCACTGAAAAAGCAACGGTTGGGAAGCGCTGTTCTCCTCAAGTAGAGATTACTACTCTTCTGATCCACTGGAGACCTCCAACACTTTTGATAAGTTAGGCTGTAACAGGTAGGAAGTGATTCTAGTGATTAATGACTCCAACTACCTCACTCAAAAACAAATGACATCAAAATGCCAAACTTACAAGAACATACTCTGAAAGCTTACTAGGCTTTCACTGCAAACCGAACACCTTTTGTCTCTAACCAAACTGTTTTCCACCACCAGTGGTTCTTTGATGTTTCTAGATATGTAAAACCAGAAAGTTTGGCTAGGTTGGCATCTTAAGTCCTAACTGCTCTAATTTAAGAAATCTTCCAAAATGAACTTATTTACAGGATTCACTTTTTTGAAACCAAGCACACTGCCAGACAACACTGCAGACAGAGGAACTCTGCAAAGCCAGCCTATCTGGGGAAGCAGCTCTTCGCCCACTGCCGTGTTGCAAAGCTGTGAGGAGCCACATGAATGTAACTGATACAGCAGATGGGACAGCAAACCCTAAGTTTCTTAATTCCTGCACTTCTACCTACCATTCCCCTATCAAACTACAGCACGGTAGGAATTCCTGTGGTTGGGGGCAGCCATAAAAGGTAAGGTTAAAAATACTCAAACGCAGTACCCTGAGAAACTGCTGCATCTTATTCATTCCTCTTCAGCCCCAGAGGAGGAAGAGTGGGAAGGAAAACACAAGAACAGAAGTCTGTTTACAAAACAAAAGCGAAAGGGAGGAAAACAAACACTAATAAAGACTTCAGCCTTCACCACAAACTGCAAGTGTTTTCTCTCCCCTCCAAGCACAAACATAGGCAGGGAGTTCAAGCGGCGCTTAAAAGCGCCAAGACCAGGGCAGCGTATTCCGAGATCTTCCTCAACTATGCCCAGAGAGGACCT
>NW_008652456.1:0-1385 GCF_000695815.1 Acanthisitta chloris
TTAGTGAAGCTTCTTTTCTGTACTATGTAATCCTTGCTGTCTGGCAAATTAAGCGGAAATAGTGCTATTAGTAAAGTTCTCCTTTATGCTTTCAGCTTTAACTGTTCAATTCCTGCTTTCAGTCTGCTTCTCGGTATCAATTCCCCCCTTTCTAAATACTAAGTAAATTCTTTTACTTACTACAAAGTATCTTTTTTCAAAGTTTGCTGAAAGTATTTACCTGTTTCCAAGGCATGTTACAGCTTATGGCGTTTCCAAATTTCATATCTGTTAGATGATTTCATGCAACACCAAACAAAACAATGAAAAACCACACATAACAGAATCAATAATGCTATGATTACAAACAAACCCACAAACAATTGTTTCAGCCACTGCAAGTTAAGCAGCCATCCAGTCAATTTGTTCCATACTTCTTCAAATCCCCAAGAGGTATCCCTTTGACTAATTGCGTGGAATATCTTGGTCCTTTCCCATATGTTTTTAATGTCTGTATCTATTCTACCACTTTGATCTATGTACGTGCAGCAGCTAGTATTAATCACGGTACATACTCCACCCTGGGAAGCTAATACAATGTCCAGGGCCATTCGGTTTTGTAAAACTACTTTTGAGAGGCTAGATTCTTCAGTCTGTAAAGCTCTAATAGCGTCCATTGTCTCAATTTCAATTTTATCTATTAACTGTACTTACCCCTAGCCTTGGAAACATCTGTCTAACATAGCTATGAAAGCCAGTACTACTAATGGGTTTTCTGTCTGTTTTATCTATTTCAAATATGACTGCACCCATCCTGTTCAAATTTGTTTAGTTATGTGTACCTGGGGTAGTACAGCACCTAATGTGCATTTTCCTTTCCAAAAAGGTGGTAACGCTGTTAAGGATGTGTTGCTACCACACAGCCAATACTACCCTGTCCTACATGGTGCAGGCCACCATCCAGAGTGATTGCCAGCAGAAATTTGGATGCTGTTATTACAATTAGGATACTCTCCTAGATTTTCTTTCCGTTTTCCAATTGAATCAAATTTGGACTGGAACACACATTTTGCATATCTACAACTGTGACTTGCCTTGGGATTGATGACTTCCAAGGGATGGTAGCTCGAAGGGCAATTGATAAAGTTTGTTTGTAACCATAGGTTAGTCCATGAATGACTGATTGGCAAAGGTATCCTGTTGGGGTCCTTGTGAGGGACGGACTACAGCACACCATTATGATGCTCTGATAGCCAACTTTATTTAGGGCACCTAACAGTATTTATAGTAAAATGTCTCCCGTACATTCTGCTATGCGCTGATCACACAATGTTGGATTCGTTGCTCAACTTGTCAATGCATACAATTCTTAATTATGATACAAGTTTAAACTGCATCCTGCTCTC
>NW_008652457.1:0-12280 GCF_000695815.1 Acanthisitta chloris
TTGGGGACTCAGTCATTTATCACAGCAGGACAGTGAGATCTGTGAGTCAGGAACTTCTTTGCACCCAGTTCCCTCTTGGCTGATGTCAGGCTCCAGGATTGCCCATCCCTGCACCTTTCAGGAGCTCATTTCTGAACACCAACACACACTTAATGGAATAATCCTTCATTTCAGGTCCTCTCTGAGACACAGGATCTCTGAATGCCTTTGACATTTGAAAATTGAGGGTTTGGTGGAGTTTTTTTTGTTTTGCTGTGTTACTGACTAGGCCTCGACTAATTAAGTAGCAATTTAGCTGCTTACACTTTGAAGTTTCATTCATTACCTGTCCTGTGTTAAGCCAACAAAAGGCTACATCTAAGGCAGTGAGTCTCAAGCTATCACTGGGGTTTTTTTTGCTGCCTAATTAAATGTAATTAGTTTATTTTGTGCTAGGGTTCATACTTGTAACATTGCCTTGTAATGATTTAAATTGCATGGATGCTGTGGGGGGACTGTTTGACGCCAGAGAGGAGACGTTCCTGCTGCCCTTCCTTGGAATAGCATGGAAGGCAAAAAGGACAGAGACATCATTTCCCTACCTACTCATTAGCTGCCCTAAAGGAGAATCACCAGTGAGGCGCTGGTTTTATAGGGACAGGATGTATAATGGACTCACTCCTGTGCCTAAAAATAGCCTGTGTGGGTCAGGACAAGCTGGGATTAGCCACAGAGGGAATCCTAGACGTTTAAAGGAGTGACCTTCCCGTGGCACATGAGCTTTGCATCCGTTCCGTTGTACAATTATGACAGATCAAAAGCCATTAGGCTGCCACTCATTATCTCTTCAGGGGGATTGGAAGAATTACTGTCCTCTTGACAAGCCAAACTACTCCTGCTGCTTCTATTTGCTGAGATCAAGCAGCAAAACCCTTCCCTCAAAGAGAAAAAATCACCTGTATTTCATTTTTCCTCTGCTGCATGAGGAAAAAGGGTTGTTGCAGGCGAAGCTAAATGAGCACCCAGTGCACTTAATGAGCTGTGGGAAAGCTCCTTGACCCATGGACTAAGCACAAACCATGCTGAACTTGGAGTCAGGCTTTAATGATTAATAATATGGTAAATGTAGTCTCAGTAGCACTAATAATAGGGGTTGTTTGGGCTCTTTGTGGGCCACAGCAACGAGAGCATCTTCAAGCCCTCCCTCTCTGTCCCTGGTGCCAGCAGGTCTGCACTGAAGCAGTTAAAGCTAATATGAGATCTTAAGTCTCTCAAGCTGCATGGGAGTTGAAAGAGGAGTGCGAAGGGGGAGGAAAAAAAAAGGCGAACAACTTCTGGCTTTCTCCAGGGCCACATAATTTGTGGAGTGTTTGGAGGAACATCACAAAGGATACAAATGGAAGAACAATTAATCAGCTGAATGGAAGAGATGGATGAGGCTGGTGCTTTCCAGAAACAGTGTCATAGAAGGATTTGGGTACTAACAGAAAGCAGGAGTTCATTTATAGTGTGTTTTCAATATAAAATGGCTTGGAAGACTGAATTTTTAGGGCAGTTTTGTGAAGGACAACGAGATAGAAATGAAACCTGCAGATATTTGCTGGAAGGGTTTGATTTGGTTGTGTTGTTGTTAGTTTAAACACTGTTAAATAAACCTGACTCCTGCTACATATTTTTCTGATTTAAACACCTCTTGCAATTCTGGGGCTGACTATGACTGAGTGATAAAGAGAATTCTTTATCTCCCTGCTTGCACTTGGCTTCCAGCCCAGTGAGTGGGGTGGCAGAGCACACATGGCACTGGCAGAAAATGGGGAAAATGTGGGAAAATGTTTGTTCTTTGGTTATGGGATAGAACCTGAGAATTTGGGGCTGTTTAGGGAATGCAGGGAGGGAGGACTATGCATTCAGCTAACCCACTTTTGTGTTTATGCTCCTGTTATGTGTAGTATACAGAGTGTTTTGGGTGAGGGATGAGGATTATTCATCTCCACTGAGCAGGTTTGATAGTGTGAAATGCATCTCAGTTCTGCACCAGTGCATGACCTTTAACCCTGACTCCATGACCTTTGAGCCTTTGACCTCTGGCTGTGAACTCTGTCCCTGTCCATGTGACCCTGAGATCTTTGCCCCCTTGACCTCTTTGCCACCTTCTACCCTGACTTTTGGTCTTTGACTCTGACCGTGATGACCTTTAATCCTGAACCAATGACCTTTTTCCTGAACATGTGACCTTTGACCTCATTACCTTTTGCCCTCTGACCATGATCCTGTAGACCTTTGACCTCTGACTGTGACCTTTCAACCATGTCCTGACCAGTGGTCCTTGACCCCAGTGACTTTTTGGTCCTGACCAGTGACTTTCTGGCTATGACCTTTGCCCTCCATCCCTGGTGGCCTTAGACCTTGTGACCTTTGACCTTGTGTCTGTGCCTTCTGACCATGCCCTTTGACCCTTTACCCAGTTACCATTGACCACTTGCCTCAGTGACCTTCAACCTTGACCCCACAATATTTTGCCCATTTGGCTGTGACCTTTGACCCTTTATCTGGCAACATTTGTCCCCTTGAGCCCAGTGACCTTTGACCCCATTTCCCCAGTGACCTTTGCCCCCTTAGGGGAAATGGCCTTCAGCTCAAGGAGGGCAGGGCTAGATTGGATATTGGGAAGAAATTCTTCCCTATGAGGGTGGTGAGGCACTGGCACAGGTTGCCCAGAGAAGCTGTGGCTGCTCCATCCTTGGAAGTGTTCAAGGCCAGGTTGTATGGGGCTTGGAGCAACCTGGTCTAGTAGAAGGTGTCCCTGCTCATGGCAGGGGATTGGAATGAGATGGGCTTAAAAGTCTCTTCCAACCCAAACTGTTCTATGATTCCCTGATTTGCTAACAGTCACCTCAGCTCTCACTATTTCTGTGTATGCAGTTAGAATTTTGTTTCCCTTATGCATTGTTTACATGGATCAATGCTGGACTTGGTCTGACATTTTATTGCCTAGTTTTCAGCCTCATACATCTCTCTTACTGAGGTGAGAAAGTTGGCAGGCTGAGAAAGCTGGTGTTGTTCATCCTGGAGAAGAGAAGGTTGTGTGGAGACTTCATAGCACTATCTGAAGAGGCCTACAAGGAAGCCGGAGAGGGACTCTTCATCAGGAACTGTAGTGATAGGACAAGGGGGAATGGCTTCAAACTGATAGAGGAGAAATTTAGGTCAGCTATATGGAAGAAATCATTCCCTGTGAGGATGGTGAGGCACTGGCACAAGTTGCCTAGAGAAACTGTGACTGGTCCAACCCTGAAATTGTTCAAGGCCAGGTTGAATGGGGCTTGGAGCAACCTGATCTAGTGGAAGGTGTCCCTGCCCATGGCAGGGATTGAGATGAGATGGTTTTAAGGTCCCTTTCAACCAAACCATTCAATGACTGTAGATTATCAGCCCTTGATATCTCAAACTGCTGAGTGTCTTTATCAGATGTTATCATATCCCTGCTCAGGTATGTTGAATAAGGTTAATCATTCACATACAGTTGGGGCATGTCTGTTTGCACATGAGCTCTTTGTGAGATGCTTCTTACTTTGGGCCTAAGTACTGTTTGGCTAGATATTAGGAAAAAGCTTTTTCTATCAGGGTGGTGAGACACTGGCACAGATTGCCTAGGGAGGCTGTGGCTGCCCCAACCGTGGCAGTGTGCAAAGCCAAGTTGGCTAAAGCCTTGAGCAACCTGTTCTGGTGGGAGGTGTCCCTGCCCAGGGAAGGGGGTTGGGACTGGATGATCTCTAAGGTCCATTCCAATCCCTAAAATTCTAGAATTCTATGATTCTGTCTCCCTCCAGTGGGTTTCTGGGATGTGTATAGACAAGATGTGAAGCCAGCATCCAGATCTGTCTTTGCCAGGAGCTGATGAGGCTCAACTTGAACATCAAAACTGCCCAACCAAAATGCTTCCAGCCCCTGTGTCCTGTTATCACCAGATGGTATTGATAGGCTGTTCCCCAGTAAAACAACAAAGGTCTAACCAGGGTCTTTAACAAATTGCCAGAGGGAAGGAGGGAAGGGAGGATAACAGAAGAAAGATAGTGCCTTTAAATAGAAAGGAAGGAAAGGGAAAAGATAATGCTTACAGGTTTTTAATTGCACAAGTCCTGGGGCCAGCAAGACTCCATCCTATTGAAGACCCACAAATGGCAGCTGAGCAAGAGAGTGAGGAGAGAATGGAATTGCTCATAAAATTTTGAATCATTTCCAGGATTAGAAACCTTGGAATGATATCAAGGGAGAACCAAACCACTCGGCAGCAAGGATAATTGGGGATAATTCTGATTTTTTGAACATGCGGCAAATATCCCCAGATCTGTTGTCACACTCAGTTTCAGGAGGGGAATTACATGTGTTGTAAAACGGTCATTTCAAAGTAGATTTTTCTTTGTACCAAATCCAAAGGCAGGACTAGATAAGGTCCCTCAATCAAGTAAGGAAGGTCTGTGCTCTAGACCAGGCTTACCTGAGGCTTTGATAAACATAATCTATGTAGGAGGAGCCAGTGGGGTGTCTGTAAAGAAAAGTTAAGTCTCCCATTTTTTCAGCTCCCAGGGAAACCCCATTGCTGTGTGTGTCCCAGCTCCCAGTTCCTACAGATTTTGAATAGGAGTTTGGTAATTCAAGGTGTTGTGGGATGAGAGGGAAGGTATTTACATGGGGAGTAATTAGTTAAAAGACAGGGAAAATTGAGCAGGAGTAAGTAACCTTCCAAGACTTTGGAAAGGGGAGATGTCACCAACAGGTTGTGCAAGGATTTGTGCAAGGAGTCCACACTGAGAAATGAGTGGGAGAACCATGTGGTGACAAAGTTTGTTGATGATACCAGCTTTTTCAGGGAGATACTGTTGAAGGCCAACTATGATGGGCTGTGTTCAGGCCACAAAGGGGCATTGAGACTAAATGACTCCTGTGGTAAGACATACAAAGCAGCAGGAGAGGATGGAGGAAGAGCATTACAGTTCTTAGCCTGGAAAAACACTCAGGAGAATATGATAGGATTGTATAAAATAAGGAATGTTACAAAGAGGGTGAGTAGGTTTAGTTCGAGTATTGAGAAGAAATCTTCCCTGTGAGGGTGCTGAGGCACTGGCACAGGTTGCCCAGAGAAGCTGTGGCTGCCCCATCCCTGGAAATGTTCAAGGACAGGTTGGATGGGGCTTGAAGCAACCTGGGCTGGTGGAAGGTGTCCCTGCCCATGGCAGGGGGTAGAACTAGATGATCTTTAAGGTCCTTCCAACCCAAACCATTCTGTGATTATCTGACCAACTGTTCAATACCATTATATATATTGTATTTTTTTTCCCCTTCCCCAAGTCTTCAAGCTCTGATCCAGGAGAATTCAAGTCTGGTTGTATTGTGTCTGCCAACACAGTGCTGGCACTGCAGAGTGAAGGGGATCACAAGCCAAAACCTGATATGTCTGTAAACGTTTTAATGTTCAGTGCATACTTTATAAAAACATTAGCTGAAATCCTGTCTATACATTTATTCAGCAGAACATCAATCTTGGAACAGTTGTAGAAGAAAGTACTTAATATTGAATTTTCTTGCCTTTAAATTTGAATTGCAATGAGGTACTGCTGTGGCTTTGCGTTGCAACTCTGAAAATACCACACAGACACTCTGAGATACTTTGCTTATAATTGTAATGTCTCTCTTGGCAAATGGTATGCATGATAAAGATATATTCTAGCTGTACTGAAAATACTAGTTACACCAAAAAAGCCTCAATAAAACCAGATTATATATTAATAACTGCAGGTTCTTTTTGCAGACGAATTTCTCTTAAAGCACCCATTGAAATAATTCAAGTAATAAACCCTTTTGTGTTGCTTATATATTAGATCCTTTTTATCTAGAGGAAAAAAATGATTCAAACTATTTTCTTGAAGCTTTCAAATAACTGACTATTGCAAATCTGATTTTGGGGTGCTGCATAAGGAACTCTGTAGTCTCTTTCTCCCTATGTATTCATCTGAAATCTGCTATTGCATATCACAATATCTTTTTCAGAGTGGTGTATAAGAATAAAGAACTGAAGAGTAGGTTAAGTATTTTGGGTTGGAGGTTTCGATAATTTAGAAATATTTCTTGAGGGGTTATAAAGGACCTTTTTCAGGGATAAGAGGCCACCAGTAAACAATAGTTAGCAGAATTGCTGAAAATAGTGAGTCCATTTGTGCTGCTATTGCATATCACAATATCTTTTTCAGAGTGGTGTATAAGAATAAAGAACTGAAGAGTAGGTTAAGTATTTTGGGTTGGAGGTTTCGATAATTTAGAAATATTTCTTGAGGGGTTATAAAGGACCTTTTTCAGGGATAAGAGGCCACCAGTAAACAATAGTTAGCAGAATTGCTGAAAATAGTGAGTCCATTTGTGACAGGACAAGAGGAAATGGCCTCAAGCTGTGCCAGGGGGGGTTCAGGTTGGACATCAGGGAGAATGTCTTCATGGAAAGGGGTGTTAAGCATTGCAATAGGCTGCTCAGGGAGGGGGTGGAGTCACCATCCCTGGAGGCATTCAAGAAATGCCTGGATGTGGCACTTTATGCTCTGGTCTAGTTGACAAGGTGGTGATGGGTCACAGGTTGGGCTTAATGGTCTTAGAGGTATTTTCCAACCTCAGTGATTCTGTGATGTAATCTGAGAGAGAATCCTTTGAAATCCAAGAAATGCGTAATAAGACTTGCTGGATAAGTGGGACGAGAACATGCCAGGTTTCCTCTTGGGCAAACACTTTGTTCCCAGTCAGGAAGACAGGATATTCCACATCTGAAACAAAACCAGTGTCTTCATATGTTGCCATCAGCACCTGACTCACTCTGTCTCTCCACATAACTCATCCGGTCATGAGCACGTGTGTTCTGCCATGTGGTTTCTCCTTATTCCTACCTCATCCTTGATCCGTGCTCCTCTGTATTCATCACTCTGCTCTGATGAACATTAAACTTCAGGCTCTTGATTTCTCTCATTTGGATTGCAGTTTCTTGTGTCATCATACAGCATTGTAAATGCTGTTGTTTGCTCTCTTGATGTCTTTTGGGCTCTTTGACCTCCTTTGTGCCTCAGACACTTCCATCTGTAATGTAATTGCCCAAATTCTTCTTTCACCCCTCTTTTCTAGTGCAGTCTTTGAGGCTTTTGCACTGTGTGACACAAAGCCTGATTCATGCACTCCCCGTCCCACTTGATGCATTTCAACTCCTTCTTTCTCAGGTATCATGGAATTATAGAATCATAGAATTGTTTGAGTTGAAAGGGACTTGAAAGCTCATCCAATTCCATCCCCATCAATGGGCAAGGACACCTTCCACTAGCCCAGGTTGCTCCAAGCCCCATCCAACCCAGCCTGGAATACTTCCCAGGGATGGAGCAGCTTCTCTAGGCAACCTGTGCCAATGCCTCACCACCCTCACAGGGAACAATTTCTTCCTAATATCCCATCTAATCCTGCCCTCTGGCAGTTTGAAGCACTGTGGGCAGCAATAGGGAGGACTCAGCACCCTCACAGGGAATGATGCCTATTTGATGGATGTGCAGGGCTGAAGGCTGACAGTCTGCCCTGTGTCCTAGGTGAGTGTTATTGCAGAACAGTTGTAGATGCTCTGTTTTCTAACCAGCAGGAAGGACAGAGAAGTCCTACAGTAAACTGAGCCAGAACAGAAAGAAGGTCATGTAACTCCTGACTCCTGTTTTTTGCTGTCATCTTCTCATTTCAGCTCATCTCCGGAAAACCAAGGTGTGAGTGTGTGTATGGCCAATTTCTCTGTCATTACACCAGGATAGATAGCACAGTTACCCACAGCCATGCTAGCTGCTTCAGCTGCTGCTGGGGACGGTCAGCAGTGACATTGCTGCAGGCTGGGGGTGAAGCAAGGAGCAGGATTGTCCCACTAAGTGCTTGCCCTCCTGTTTGTAGCATCTTGCCAGACACACAGACTCCTCTGAGCACTTTCACAATCATCTCTTCTCTCCTCAATTACCGCTTCCTCCTCCTCCCCCAGCTTCTCTCTTCTCTTTGACCTTCTGGTCATTCCTCTGGTGCTGGTACAGGATAGTGCAGTAGGCTCTACCCCTCCAATTAAAGATATAAGTATGTGGCACATTAGGAGTTACCTAACAAGCCCCTAAACCCCCCTCAAGTGGGAGTCTAAAGTCTCATTGATCTCACTTTTGACTCATTTTGAATCCCAGCTCTTTGTAGGCTGCACTGAACTCTCTGACACAGCTATTTCATGGTTTTGCTTTGCTGTTTTTTTGCTGTCAGCCCAGTTTGAGGCACAGACTCAACCCCCATGTTCAGCCTATTGCACTCAGGGGGTTATTTTTAATTCCTAAAGACCACTTGGTATAATGATCAGCAATCAAAGAATACACGGTTCTCACTCTTGCAAACTTTCCTGGGCCTCAGTAATTAAACCAACAAATGAGTTAAAGGCTCCAATGCGGAAGGAGTTTGGTAGACTGTGGTCAAGACACACATTTAAGGATTTTTCCCTTAAGCTGCTTTTCTTGAGGAAGCTTTGATAAAGGCCATATGATATCAATTAGCATTAACTCTGTGTGGTTTCCCTGCATTTGGAGCTCTCAGCCCTCAGCAGACAGGAGCCCTGGGTTAAGTCTTTAATGTAGAACTGGTATTTATGCAATTCTCCTTCGGATTTGTCAGCTGACATTTGAAAGGGAAGATTTGAGACAATTTATATGCACAGCCTGTGGCCCTGTTGTGCTGAGTGACACTTCCTCCGCTGAGCTGCTGTGACAGAGAGCTGTTCCAACAGCAGCAACAACATATTTCAAATGCCAGGTTCAAAAAAACCAAAGGTTTTAATTATACCTCCTGTGCAGTCACTGCCTGAAAAATTGAAGGATGAGTTTTAAGGTGTCACTGCTCCACAGCAGAGTCAGTGTGGTTTGATAAACTGGTTTCAGTCCTCACTTTGGAGAGTGCACAACTTATCCAAAGGCCCTCAGACATCAAAGTCTCTCTTGCCTTGAGCTCTGCGCTACAGTCCATCAGCCTGAGTCTTCCTGCACAGGCAGCAGAAGGAATTTGGCAAACATGAAAATGTGATTTATTCTTAAGATCTTCAAATATGTGGATGAGTCACTGATAAGTCCATGGAAGTTGTGCTGACCAGATTGAGAGCGGAGCAAGCAGCACTGGGAATCACAGGATGTAGCTGGGAACAGATGAGGGAGCCTGAAAACTTGTATAATTGAGAAAGTACATATGAAAATCCACAGTACATATGAAAATCCATAGCAGCCTTGGGAGTTCACTCCAGTGTGGGGAGAAAAACAGCTCTACATCATTCATTTCACTGGGATTTACAGACAGGGTTAGGCCTGAGAGTTCACAACTCCTCAAAGTTCTTAATAATTTGGAAAAAATAAATCAAAACAACAACAAAATAAATATAAACAAGTCCCAAACCCTCAAAAAAACTAACCCTGGAGCATATTAATTCTGTAATTTTTGGAAGGGCTGCATGTAACTGGCACTATTGGCTCATATGTTAGCTGAGCTTTATGCCTGACCTGGATGCTGAGAGCTGGGGGAGTGGATAACCAGGAGGCAGAAGCATCTTAAGCAGTTATATTTTCATTATGTTTTGATTTTATTTGGGGTTTTTTTAGCCATCACCAGGTAGAGTTAGACCCTAAAAGCTGAGGGAACCTTGAAAACTTCCTCTTGACCTCTTGTTTACGGGCAGAGTCCATGGGTGGCTGCTTGATTTCATACTTAAGTACCCCCGACTTTCATGCTGTAAGGCAGTCCTTCAACCCAGGCAGCAATACAGCATGCAGCATTTTACACCCTTTTTGGGAGAGAAACCAACTTTTGGCTCTCAAGAGAGATTTAGACAATTAAATGACACTTCTATAGATCACCCGAGTCAATTTGACTGACAGCTTCATGAGATGATCACCTTCTGCTGTTGGTCTTTCTGACTCAGCAAATCATTTTGGGACAGTTTGATGCCACTATACCCCATGTCCTGTTTTTTTTCATGGTATTCTGTCCATCTAAAGCTTCCATGGCTTTTTTGATGGCTACAGCAGTCAGGCTGAAGTAGCACAGGTGGTGTTTCCAAGTGTCATAACATCAAGCTTATACATATTCTGCAGCTACTAAATATGCAGCAAAGCAGTCTGGTAAGCAGCCAAATTCCTGCTAGATGTCAGCACACAAGCTCCACCTGCACAGCAGGCCTGGACTTGACCTTGGGATTTCTCCCACTGATTCATCAGGAGGTGATTTGTCTGGGATATTGCTACAGTCATGGTGTAATTGGAAAACCTTATGCTGTTTAATCACCTTTAACCACCTACTCCTGTAGCTACATATGAGTAAAAATCTTCAAGGACAGCATGGCAGGGATAAGGTTTCCCTGTGGCTGTCAGGAAGAATTAAGCATATGCCAATTTTTCTCAGAAGGTTTCAGAACTTTTTGATTATTGGATGCTACATTCAAAAATAGCAATCCAACAGCTTTGAGCAATACATTAAAACGCCTCAATACAGCTTCAAATTCCCTTCTTGTTTTCTGATTTTCAATATTCTCAGTCTCTCTTTTCCCTAGCCACCTCTTCATGATATTCTGAACACTTCAGTGTTCAGCTCAGAAATTTGGCTTTTAACTTCCCATGTCTAAAATCTTGTTTAGTTGATTACAACCACTTATACTCTGAATTTCTGAGTTTTTCGCAGCCAAAGGTAGTGGGGACATAGGCATGGATTTACCTTTTCTTCACAGATTTTTCACTCCAGGTTATTCATTGCATTCACTAGAAATGTGAGAATTCCCTGTTTCTCCTGTGAAACTCCAATATTTGCAGTGTCCTCTGATACAGGCAAGATGTAAGCCCATGACACACAGCATAAGCTCCACAGATTGCAGGTTTCTGTAGTGACTCCCGATGCTACTGAGTGACACAGATGAGGTTTTTGTACTTGTATTATTGCTATTTTCAGGCTATCTGTATTAAACTTAACAATCTGGCACGTAAAGGACGGGTGTAATAGAAGTCTTTCATCCCTCCAAGAGTGTGATATGCCAAAATCATCATAGAATCATAGAATAGAATATCCTGAGTTGGGAGAGACCCACTAGGATCATTAAAATCTAACTCCTGGCCCTGCACAAGACAACTCTGAGAGTCCCATCATGGGCCTGAAAGCATTGGCCAAACACTCCTTGAACTCTAAATTCTCAAACTGAAGGAGGGGAAATTTAGGTTAGATATTAGGAAAAAGTTTTTTCCTGTGCGGGTGGTGAGACACTGGCACAGGTTGCCCAGGGAGGCTGTGGCTGCCCCAACCCTGGCAGTGTTCAAAGCCAGGTTGGCTAAAGCCTTGAGCAACCTGTTCTGGTGGGAGGTGTCCCTGCCCAGGGTGGGGGGTTGGGCCTAAATGATCTCTGAGCTCCATTCCAACCCCTAAAATTCTATGATTCTATGAAATTCAAGATGAGAGTAAGCTGAGGGGTTGATCCCAGGGTGTGCTTACCAAGAGAAGTTCTCTTCAGACATAGAGTCCATTTGTAGAAGTTAGAGGCTAAGTGTGTTGCTGTGTGATTAGGTGAGTCAGGGTTTTGGTGAAATCTCTCCCAGGTAACAATGCCACTAGATCAAAGAGCAGGAGAAGAAATGGAGAGTAGGGGGAAAAGAAAACATACTTTCATCAGCCACTTGTAAACTGCTCTGCAGAATCACAGAATGGTTTTGTTTGGAAGAGACCTTAAAAACCATCTTGTTCTACCCCCCTACCATGGGCAGAGACACCTTCCACTAGCCCAGGTTGCTCCAGGTGCCATCCAACCTAGTCTTAAACACTTCCAGGGTTGGGGCAGCCACAGCTGCTCTGGGTAACCTGTGCTAATGCCTCACCACCCTCACAGGGAACAATTTCTGCCTAATATCCCATCTCCATCTTAGCAGTACTGTGACAGACAGCTCAGAAGCAAACTCAGACAGGAGAGATGACAATTTCTAGTGGGAATGTGAAAACAAGCAAGTTTGGAATGCATCCCCATGTCAAACAGAGGCTCGGCCCTGGCTTAAACACAGCCCTTGCTTAACCAAAGCCAGCTAAGAAAAGTTTGTGGTGCTGGAGACGTGCAATTTCAGAACAGGGTAAGTGTTGTAGTAAGAGCCACCAAAGCAACAGAAATTTAAACACATCCCAACAGCAGAAAGGCTGTGTTTGTATTGACTAGTTTTGCTGTAGATAAGGGTTTGAAAACCCTTCATGAAATACC
>NW_008652457.1:12309-16497 GCF_000695815.1 Acanthisitta chloris
TTGCCTCAATCTCATGCTGCTACTATAAATATGTTTAGTGAAGTTAAGAATTTATTCTGTTGACCATTCATTGAGCTTTTTGTTCTGGCTGCATTTTATTAATCCTTCTCAGAAAAATATGCTGGAATTACATTTGCTTACCCTTTTCTAGGCTTTTACCATTTACACAGAGCCACCTCTAAGCTAAATATTAGGTGAGTGCTGTAAAGCCTTCAAAGCAATACTCTAGATCTGCTGGGTTTAGGCAGTGGAAGTTGAATAGGTTACTGAAACCCACAGTGACCCTATCACCTCTGCTCCTTAAGCTCAAACCTGTTGGGATATATCCTGCAATGCCCTTCAGTCCATTTTCAGAACCACTTAAAAGGAGGTGAGTTAGCCTTAAAAATCCCAGTAGTAAACTGGATTAGGATCCTGACAGTATATGGACCCAGGGAAAACACTAGGAAGCTACAAATAAGGAGCTGCTTGAAGTTTTTTTGGTGCAGAAATAATGGTCTCAATCTCCTCTGAAGTGTCATGGACCATCTTTCACTGACTGATCAAGACAGAGTTGTGACAGACCACACACCAGTGATGCTGTGTGTCCATTGCACCTACAGCCCTGCACAGCTTGCACTCTGAAGGCTGCAAAAATTAGTTAAATGCAGTTATTTTGTCTTTTTAAAAGAAATTATTAGGAAAAACTACCCTCTGAGGCCTGATTAATTAGTTGTTAATGAGATCACTGTCTGCATAAGGCTTAGGCAAAAAGCCTCCAGTAGAGGGAGTGACCAAATTAGAAATCCAATTTAAACTGCCTCTGGAATTCCATGTTGCTGGTAAACATCTTTATTCTTCAAGTGGATGTACCCTGGGAAGCAGGGAATTATCTTAGCACCATGCTTTCCAGAGCCTTGTGTGTGAGGCTGACACACATCCCACATGTGAGCCAATGCCACTCCAGCAGTGACATTAAATCCATGAACAGATCAAGAAGAGTTTGTCCTTTTTTTGCAGCTGTGGCTGCTGTCACTGTGTTCACTGCTCTGTATTGTGATATTTGGGATGTCACAGGCATGTGTGACACTAATCACACTGCCTTTCCATACCAAAGGAATCCAGAAATCCCAGCTTTGATCCTCCACTGAGCTGAAGTCCAAACATGAGTTGTATTTACTTCTCCTGCTACAAAAAGGTTCTGATTAATCCAAGGATTAGGAGGTTAGCTTTTAGGTAGCACTTAAAACAACAACTCTGAGGTACCTGTGTATACCCTGATGATGAGGCTCAGCTGTCCTCTTCCCAATCCATCTTTATCAGCCTTCCACTGTCACCCAGGCACCTACAATCACTTGTTTCTTCAAAGGCAGTTCGGAGGAACTAGTCCTAACCAGGGTGATGCTGCAAGATAAAACCCCCTTTCTCAGTGAGCTTTAAATGCACATTTTTCCATCACATCTCAGTTTAATCTCTTTTTCCGTATAAAGACTTTTTCCATACTCCATCAGTACTCTGAACTGGGACCTTTATGTTACAAGGCATCACACAGTGGAAGAGATGCAGTTTCAGAAGCCTGAAACTTCTCCAGATGCTCACTGAACAGCTCAGAGCAGTACCAAAACCCTGTCCTAAGATAAAAGCTAGCATGCATTCTATTTAAAAATGGGATTAGAAAACCCATTTTTTGGAGATTAGGAATATAGTGCACTTGAGAGCAAAAATTGGAGGCAAGAGGGAGAAGGAGAGACAACCCCACCTAAAAAAGAACTTCCATCATTGATTTTAAATAGACAATTAGCCTTTTTAATAATCCCTTGGCTTTGTACTTACGTGCAGCTTTCAAATGTTTTTTGTTGCTTTCTCTACCCATACTGAACTGTGTGTTCAGTCCCATTTCAGGTGAATTTTTTTCAGTTCTATAAACCTCATAGCTGTAGCACACAAACACTTTTTTTCTTGTCCCCAAAGCCAAACAATATAATATCCTCTGGGGAAAACAAGAGGTCTCCAAGTTTAGAAAACAGGCTGGAGTGATCATTAGTGAAGTACAATTTCATGGCAGGAAGTCTGCTTGGATCCTGTCTATGTATCCCAGACATTTTATGGGCTGGATACAGAAAGCTCATATGGTGAATGTTGGGGTTTTTAACAGCCATATTTTGGGCCCATAAAATAACCAACTACAACAGTTAATTTTCACCCACACACCCAAATTGCTAGTTGGTATCACAATTTCAGTCCCCTGACAGCCCTTACACAAACAGACACTATTCACCACCAAAAAAAGGAAAGCCAGGAGGGGAGGCTTGGGGAATTGAAATGGGAGTTAAAAACACACACACACCACACACACACACACCAAAACCAGCAGCAGATGACTGATTATACCTTCCAGCCAGTCCCAGAAGGAAGCAGTTTACAATATGTGTTGTCTCCCAGCTCTTCCATCTCTCCAGCACCTTTGACTTTCTGGTCTCTGTCATCCTCCTTCCATAAGCTGCTGTAGCTCAGAGCAGAATCAGCAGCTTCCAGGAGTAGCAGAAACTTGAAAGTTTGCTTTAACTCTTTGCCAAACTCCTTTTAGCAGGGAATGCAGCAGAGAGGTGGCTACTGTGGTGGTTTGGGTTGTAAGAAATATAAGCAGGAGGCTAAGTTATCATCTACTCATCCTAGACTTAGCTCTACTTGACATACAAATACACAGCATGACCAAGCTAAAACGTGAAACACATTAAAGCTTGTTGGGCATTCAGTTCAGTAAAAATGGGGGAAAAGGGAGTGAACACTTATTAAGATGGAGATTTGATCCTGTGAGTGCCATCCCTGCCCATGTAAGGAGGATTGGAATGAGATGATCTTTAAGGTTCCTTCCAGCCAAACCGCTCTGGGATTCTATGGTTCCATGATTCATTTTATTCTTAAGTTCTTTGAAGGATTTGGCTATAGTCCCACTAGGAGTTAGGTAGAAGTAAGCCCCAAGTCCCTGAGGTGGTTTTGAAAGGCTTAGGTGTAAGTATTTTCAGCAGAGGCATAATGTGTAAATATGTATCTTGAATTAAGATCCTCTTGTTAGGAAGATGGGGGTGATTAGGGATGCCTGGAGGATGCCAACCTTTTAGGGAATCAAAGACCATCCCATTCCAACCTTCTGCCATGGGTAAGGATACCTTCCACTAGCCCAGGTTGCTCCAAGTCCCATCCAACCTGGCCTGGAACACTTCCAGGGATGAGGCAGCCACAGCCTCTCTGAATAGGTAATACTTGCTGAGTAGTAACTAGCAAATACTAGAAACTCTGTATTGTAAACTAGATTGGAGTTAAAATGGGAGTTTTCTGGCCCTAAAACAAGGAAAAGGGGTAATGGGCCCCTCCAGACAGACCCACCTGTCTGCCTCATTTAATCAAACAAGCTCCATAGTGTAGGTAATACATTGCATCTCCTTCTCCTGTGTATTGAGACCGATTGTCTTCTAAGCTGGAAGGGAGCTTGTACATACAATTCTTTTGGAGAATTCTTTTGGAGTCTGCATGGGAGAAGTGGTGTTTTTCCTTAAGGAAAACCAGGAACTTCTCTCTTCAAATTGCTTCTGTAGCATCATTTTATAGTTCCTCATAGAAAAGAAGACTACTTCCTTATGGCCTTCCTGGGCAGAGATTGTGTGAGAGAAGCTGTAATGTTCTGACCTTTCCTTGCCACAAGATGTTTTATCCTCTTGAGGGACTTGAATCACATTTCCTGAGTGGAACTGCTGATGCTGCACACTTCAGTGTGCAGAGCTGGTCTCTCCTGCCACCTCCCATCCTTCACTTGGGGTCCTCAGCTTCACCTTGCACACAGTTCTTTGCAAGGCCTAATTTCCATTTTCTAGTCACAAAGTTTCTGGTCTGCAGTTTTCCAGCCTCATTCCATGTCTCCAGCAAGTGTTTGGCCAAAGCCCTAACAGCATGTTTCTCCCATGGGATTGCACTACAGTAGTTCTCAAAAGGCTGAGAGTCTCTGTGACTAAAAATAGATGTATTGCAGGTGCTATTGCTGCTGTTGAGACATGGATGGGAGGGGATTTATACCTCCCTTGGTATTAGCTCTGTGATTTAGCTGTTATTCTTAAAATTCAGGTAATTTGGTAAGCAAAATCTGCTGCTGGAGGACTTGCATCCCAGAGTGGTGAGGGAGCTGATGGAAGAGTTCACCAAGTCACTCTCCAT